>NW_004567113.1:7747809-7807749 GCF_000260355.1 Condylura cristata
TATTGGATGGCTTTCTCTCATAGCAGGAATTTAACAGAACAGGCAAGAAAATAATGATAATGAACAGCTATATACCAGAGACATTTTGTGGGAGTAGAGTGGGGAATGGGATCAAAAACAGTATGGGGAGGGAAATGCACTGGAATATGGTGATGGAACATGGGTGATTTGGTGATGGGAAGCCCAAGGGGATTGCAACTGAGATGGAAAAATGTACAAAATGATGTAAAAATAAACTATTATATTAAAAAAACTAAATAATTTTGTTCTAATATTTGATTTTGACCATGATTTTTGATATAACCCTCCTAAATCCCTTAGATTTTCCAAGATTCCTTGGAGCATATTTTGCTGTAATGTGGCAACTCCTGGGGGGTTTGTGACTATAGAATGGGGGCTGGTAACCAGAAAGACCAAGTCAATAATTAGTAGCCTAGAACTTTCCACCTCACATCCTCCAATCTTCCAAGAAAGGGAGAGGAACTAGAGACCGAGTTACGAATTAGTCATTCCTATGTGTTCAGCCTATTATCTATTAAACAAAATTTGGATTTTGGAGCGATTCTACATACCAGGAGAGTAGTATAACCCAACTCCATTGGAAGAAAAGCTCCTATGTTCAGACCCTTCCAGATATCACCCTATAAACCTGCCCATCTTGCTACTCATCACTTTTCCTGAATTCTATGAGCCATTCTAGTAAATTACTGAACCCAAGGAAAGAGGTCATGTTCAACAATGCATGGTTGTTATTGATTCTTTAGGTAAACAAATATTATAAAATGTAATTCTTTATGCATAGGTATATTTATAAATTTGTGTACATTTATATATATATGTATGTATGTATATATGTGTGTGTGTATATATATATATAGCATTCATACTAGAAATAAATGTCCTATAGTGAAAACATATAGAGCAGAGTGAAATAAAACCCCTCCAAATCATAACTCACTAAAGTTGCAGACATGCTCATAACCAGCATCTTTGCTGAAGAAGAAATAGTGAAATTTCTGGGCCACTCTGAGGGTGGATGACTGGGCATATTGCACTATTTTCTCCTTTTGTAAAATCCCAGATAATGACCAGAGATATATATATGTTACTTGGTCAGCTCTTCTATGATTATAGATCCAAATGGTTCCTACTGGCTAGCAGAATCAGAATCATTGCTATTCCCTAAGTAAAAGGTCAAGTGGAGTGTTTTACAAATGTTGAAGGAGTCCCTCAATATACAGGAATAGGAAGAACAGATACCTGTAGTAGAGGACCTATTGCAACAGCAAAAAGGATTAAATTTATTCACTTTCGGAAAGAAGGAAATGTTGGGATATAACTACATATGCAACCAAAAATTGATAGTGCACTAGAGGTCAACAAGTAGCTAGAAGCATACTAGTAAAATGCAAAGGCTAAGTTTATAGTAACAAATACTATTCACATTCACTGAGGAAAAGCACTGTTTCTACGCTTAATAGGATCCCATAGTGGGATTCTTCATAAAAAAATAAAGGTATAGGGGCCCTCTCTGGTGGCGCAGCGGGTTAAAGCACAGCACTAAGAAGCTTAAGTCACTTCCGCATGAGTTCGATTCCCGCCTGCCCCGGAGGTGACCACATGGCATGGCAGACCTCTCCTGACCCGCCCGCTGCTCCCCTCAGTAGTGTGCTTCGTTGACCGGCCTGTTCTGCTCCTCACTCTTGTCTCTGGTGAATCCTCTCACCTTCCGCATCTCTGGCCTGTACCCCAGTTCTGTATGAATAAATGAATAAATCTTTAAAAATAAATAAAGTACCACTAAAATATATCATCCGCTGGAAGCATAACAGTGCTCACAAACATTGGCAACTCTCCTATACAACAGATTAAGAATTCACTATTACCTGTTCCTTTCAGCCACTGTATTCACTCTTACTCCCACAGTTTCCTTATTACTCATGGGAAAAACATGTTTTTTAACTTAATTTGAGAAAAATAAACTAAATGTACACACATATTTAAGAAAATAAACAAAAATACTGATGTCCAAATTTTATGCACAAAATAAAAACTTAATGTTTGAGTTAAGCCCCATCTGGGGGCTTTGCTAGTGGCACAAGAGCTAGTGGCACATCTTAGCAAGATGAAGCTATCTGCAGCTTGAGTTCGATCCCCTGCCAAGTGCTAACCCAAATGGTGCAGCAGACCTCTCCTGTCTCCCCTGCTGCTCCCCTCAGCAGTGTATTTCAGTCAGTTTGCCTATTCTCCTCCTCACTCTGTCTCTGACGAATCCTCTCACTTCCCACCCACATACCTCTGGCCTAGACACCAACTCTATATGCAAAATAAAATAAATCTTAAAAAATTTAAAGACCCACTTTCCTATAGAAATGTAATTTCATCAAGTTCTCAATTGAACAGATATTTGGGTTTCAGGTAGAAACTTTCTTAGAGAAATTATCTGTATGAATTAATCAAATTAAAAGATCTTATTGTTAATTATAAAATATAGTGTATATATTGATGCTGAGATGGAAAGAAACCACTTGAAGATTTGCTAATTATGGAAACATGAATAATTGTATTTTATCATTCATTTAATGTGATATAATTAATATCACATTAATTTAGCATAGATAACATTCCAAGAGTTTAACCATCAAACAGAATGGGATATACTTTTGAAATGCTATTTTTCTGTTCCTTAAGCCATGACCAACTGTCTTGAAATTTTAAATAAAAAGATTGTAAGGCAATTGAAGAAAAAGGTGACTACTAATATTTAGGAAAACAAAAATAATTCCTCAGTGACTTAAGGACACCATACGCTTAAAAGAAGACAGCAATTTTTTGGGACTTTGACATTTTCCACATATTTCAAGAAGGTCTTACTGATCTAAAATTGTACCAGATGGAGAAGCAGCAGGTGTAAACTCAGCAAGCTTCCAAACTAGGCCAGCCAGTTAAGGCTTTTCATATTTGAGGTAAGGAAATGGGTATGCATTAGAAAAGATATAACACATTATGTGTGTGTGTGCACTCACACGCGAGTGTGTGTGTGTTGTGAAGCATTAAAATTATGAATGTATTTTTCATGTGTCACATCATAAAGTTAGGCCCTAGGACAGGGAATATAAACAAAAACTAAATAAGAGACACATACACACAAAAGGAAGAAACGTATTGTGTCCTGTGCAACTTAACTTTTTATGCATTTGATTTCAGGAATCTGCTTTTGTAGAGGCAAATTCATCCAAAAATACTTGTCTTACCAGGTAATTATTGAAATTACTTTAAAATGCAAACAGAATGACCAGCAAGATGGCAGCAGAGTGAAGACACTGGGCTCACTTATGCCACGTATCTATAACCAAATTACATATACACAAAAAAAAAATGATCACTGAAAGATGAAGCCTCTTATATGCATCAAAGGCAACTACACTGCGGCAAGGGATAGGAAAACTATATTAAACTATGCTTAGCGCTATATCTGGATAATAAAACTCATGACAGGAAGGAACAGCTGCAATATAAAGTCACTTTGCTGCTGTTAATCTAAGGGCACATGCCTGTCTCAGGTACTTTAAAACCTGGGAACTATACCATAGAAGAGAATGCACTGAATATGCAGTACATAGGGCCTCACAGAAAAGCCATGAGGTCAGGGTATGGAATGGTGATAATTAATAAGAGCCTATGGCTCCCAAATAAGAAGGCTGAATGTTGAACTGGCAGGGGAAACTAGAGAGTTTTATCAGTGTCTCCCTATGGAAATAGCTATTGTTTGTGGACATTAGCTATGATCTGTGAAACACTTCCATACACCTCGTCAGTACCAATGTCAATATAAGAACTAAATACTGTCATTAAGTAGCATTTAAAAAACCTGGATCTTAACAATAGGAAAAAGTGTGCCAGGGTAATTTTCCTGACTCCAAAGTCAGGTGGAACAATTCCAAATTTGTGTACTTGTCTCAACCATAATTCCCACTCAGTGCCATATCTACTGCCCAAATACAGTTTACATGTGAAGGCAGGAATGGTTTGAGTGGTTTGGATGAGGACTACTAGACAACTGCTAGAAAAATAAGAATTATAGGATTTTTCAACCTTGATCAGTTTTACAGTTTGTTTCAGTTCCAACCTAGTAACTCTGGCCATTACTAGTGCCTAGTCTATCTGAACAGATGAGAGGTACTGATCTGTGAAATAATAGACAGTTAAAGGCTCTGGGTATGCATGCATGCATGTCTGTATGTATAAATAAATAAATCTGTGGTTAAACCAAGCTTCTTGTAGAATGGGGTATAAAACCAAATTATCACCAAATTATCATAAGTAAAGGAAACTCCCTTTTTCAAACCCAAGGAAAGCAAAATGGAACTAACAACATGCCATGTGTTGGAGCTGACAGGCTGAAGCAGTAACAAAATAAACAAAACAGCCCCAAGTCTCAACAGTAGAACTACAGAGCACACCTGCAGCATTAATTCAATCCCTGACCAGGGAGGTGGCCCACATGGTTCAGCAGACCTTTTCTGTCTCATCCACTGCTCCCTGCAGCAGTGTATTTCAGTGGATCTGCCTATTTTGCTCCCCACTCTTTCTGGTGAATCCTCTCATCCCCATACAGCTCTGGCTTCTACCCAGTTCTTGTATGTACCCCATTCGTTCACACACACACACACATATGTAAAAGTAGGAATACTGTATACCCAGCAATTCTACTTTTAAACATCTGTCCAAAGAACTTGAAATCATCAACTCACTTATTTGGTCTACAATGTTTTTTTCATAGCTACAATGGAAATAACCTAAGTGCTCACTGCTGGAATATTAGATCAAAGAGCTATGACATAGTCAAACAGTGGAATACTCTTCAGTTACAGAAGACACAAAATTCTGCCATTTATAGTAAAATGAAAGGAGTTTGAAGGTAGTAGGTATAGTAAAACAAGTCAGAGTGACAAAAACAGATATTAGACTATTATCAGCAAAGCAAAATATTCATAAATGTCAGAACACACTAATAAAGAAGTAAGGATTCTAAGGGTTAACAGGTAATGGTGGAGAGGAAAAAAGGTAAGAGGGATGGTGAAGAGTTAAGTAAAATTAAAGAAATAAAAGTTAATGACTGATTAGAAGCCTCATTCTCGTTATGCGAACCTGGGAAATATCTTAGTCTCTCTGAAAGTGTAATTTGGTAATAGTGATATTCTCTATGCTTTGTTATAAAGTAAGTGAACTCTTATAATTAAATTATTAACAATATGTAGTATTCTTTAGTATCCTTTTCTCATTCAAATTTATAAATTTATTAATTTTTTGTAATAGAATCATAATGATATATTATTCAAATAAATATGTAGTAAAAATAAAGATCTTTTTGGGCTTAGTATATAATAATTCCATATATTATTATAATGAGTATTACCAGGGGAGGAAAAAACTTGTTATTTTTGCATACAGAAAAAAAAAACTAAGAAATTACAGGAAAATGTTTGTAATAAAGACCCAACTATATTATCAATCCAGAAACATCTTATATGTTATTTTTGGAAAACATTGAAAATTTCCAAAAAATATTCTGTTTCAGTGAAAAGTATACAAATAAATTCAAAATAACTTGCAAGGAAAGCTAATTTGTTAATTAAACAATCCTAACTTGTATGGAAGAAAAAGAAAAATAAAGATGCTATGTGTACCTGATCTTTGGACCTATTTCTGTAAAGGCCTGTACAAAAACCAAAAATATGATTTCATACCTTGGCTACACCATAGTACAGCAATGTTTTACAGGCTTGCTCTGACTTAATGTTATACTTCTGAATTTATGTAATATAAATGCAGTAACGAAATTCTATCATTGAACTTTATCTACTAGAGAAATGCACTGAATTTTTGTATTCCACACAACATATTTCAGAATACTCAAAAAATAGGGAAATACCAAGCTTGATTTACTTACTCATGGTTCTCTAACAATATCTTATTTTTACATTTGCTGGTGATTTAAAAAGGTCACTTATAGGCAAAAGACATGGGATGCATTAAAAAAACTTATAGTAAACTCTGTAAAACTTAAGTATCATTAGCTTAAATATGCTCCATGGAAGCAGTACCAAAAACAAAGCTTGAATTGTGAGTGAATCAAAATATTCACATTCCCTTAGCAGGATGCCAACAGTAAGTTGTATGTATAATCCTAAAATAATATGCAAATTTTAAAACTTTATATAAAATCTAATTTTAATGTCCATATGTTTAGATAACTTTTTCTGGCCAAAACATTTATAGTCCTCATATACTTACTAAAGGGATGTGACTCAGAAAACTAAGAAATTAAATAATAATTATGTGATTATTACATGAACTTCAGAATCACAGTCTAAAACGTTATTTTCATAAAATTATTGTAAAACCCTAGTTCCTGGAGAGTTTATTGATTCAAAGTATTTGATAGCTAAATGAAATTTCCATATGCAGTATTTTTCAAGTCATTAACATTTCAACAAGTATAGCTGATCTTCAAGAGTATGGTAGAATATAAAATGCTTGAAAAACTCACCATCTAGGGTAAATTATTCATCTAGGGAGCATTGTCTTACTCCAATATTCTAAGGGAAAAATCTTTTTTTTTTTTATTCATATAGAACTGGGGTATAGGCCAGAGATGCGGAGGGTGAGAGGCTTCACCAGAGACAAAAAGGGTAGCAGAACAGGCAGATCGACGAAGTACACTGCTGAAGGGAGCAGCAAGCCGGTCAGGAGAGGTCTGCCTCGCCATGAGGATCTCCTCCAGGGCAGGCGGGAATCATGCGCAAGTGGCTTAAACTTCTTAGTGCTGTGCTATAATCCCCTGCACCACCAGGGAAAGCCCTAAGGGAAAAATCTTAGGGGAAATAATGATTTAAGACTGTACTTCCTGACCAGTATTCAGTAATAACCATGTGGCGATTTTATAATTCAATTCAAATCAGTCAGTTTTTAGTGAGTAAAATAGCTACTGTGCCTTTGACACCATGCTATCATCTAGTAAGCAATAATCATAGTTTTGTATCACCATGTTAAACTGACTTCAAGGTCCAGATTAAATGAATAATTCTTCACATAGCTTTTAATCTTCTGGGCAAGTCACATTTGAAAAATGGTGACAGTTTCTTTTGTCCCAGGATCCTTATTCCTGGGTAAAGTCAGGTGGTGCGCACACACCCACCCACATAATTAAAATAGTGAAAGATCAGGAAGGAAGTAAAAAAATAAATGTTTTACTGGTAAACTCCATCTATAGAGCCATTGATGAAAATGTGTACAATTCTCTAAGAATATATAAAAGCTATATTTTATCAGTATTATACCAAGAGTTGAAGCTTAATGCATTATAAAACAATGCATTTCACAAATCTACTTGTAAAAATAAATGCAAAATGAATCAAGTCCTAATAAATATTCATAACAAATGTATGTATATTTTCAGGTGTATTACATAGATTTCAAAGATTATAAATAATTGATGTTAAGTTATAGAAAACCATAGCATCGCCATTCCTTATGAATGAATCTGAAACACATTTTTATTTCTACGAGAGAGCTGTAACCTTAAGAAAGATTATAAAAGTGAAGGTCAGGGTCCTCCCTGGTGGCACAAGAAGTTACAGTGCAGCACGAGGAAACCACTTCTGCACAAAACACTTCTCCCCAGCCAGGGAGGTGACCCGCTGCTCCCCTCGGCAGTGTACTTAGTCCTCGACTTGCCTGTCTCTGGTGAATCCTCTCACCACGCCTGCATCTCTGGCCTGTATCCCAGTTCTGAATGCATAAATAATTCTTTAAACAACAAAAAAAAGATTGAAGGTCATCTTTTTCTTTCCTGTGTATTTTATCAGCTGTTCTGAACTCCATGTAAGCTGATAAGTGGTGTTTTTTTTTATTCTTTCTACTCACACTTATATTTTCCAGCTTCTGTGTTCTCCCCCAGCTGAACCATCTTGTTTGTGCCTGCATCTGTTCTTCATTAGCCTCCTAGAGAGGCAAGTTTTCATTCAACAATTATTTATGGACTACCCATAATGAGCATGACACTGAATAGATGCATTTGGGAAATGTGCTCCAAGATCTGAAGAAACAGATAATCTATCTTACAAGAGAGCAAGAGACAAAAATAGCTGCTAAGAATCCACTAGATGAAATTTTTGATGTTACTTTAAAACGATGGGATAAAGAATCCTTTGATTCCTCACTTATAAAATACTATTTTTGTATTAAGGATTGCTTTGGAAGTTGATTATTACCCCACATTTGTAAAATGTCAAGGTATTGTACAGTTTAAAATGATTTACGATTTTTTTTAAAGAACACATGTTGTAAAAAGCTCTATTCAGACATGTAATAATATTTAAATTTTTAGTTTATTTTATTACATTCTTTAACAATTATTGCACTGCTGTCATTAAAGAAGACATTGAATTAATATTAGGTGCAAAAGTGTAAAAATGAATCTCTAAAAATATAGTTGTCTAAATATATAATTTAACTTAAATTCATTAAAATTTTACTAAATGTCTTCTATAAATTATAGGCATTTTCGCTCAACAATATTTCAATAAATCACAATATTTAACATGAATTTTCTAGTATGGATATTCTTGAAATTTTTTGTCATGATGCTAAAAGCAGACATTTTAATTTCAAAAAGATTTTCAAAGGTTATCTTATATTTGTTACTATGCAGGGAAAATATAAAAGTACATTCATTGTTTACAATGTGAGAACAAATGTATATACATAATAAAAATATGTGTAACATGATAGTTACATTTCATTTGGCGCAAGTAAGCGACACCAAGTGGAGCTATTGTAGATTAAACAAATGTACATACCTTTATCCACAGAAGCTAAGATCCTTCTGAAAAACTGGGCCCAGGAAAAGCAAATATCAAGGCAGATTCCAACTACCAGAAGTTCCAAGCCTCAATTCTACTGCCAGAGAGAGTAGCTGTAAACTAGATGTACCCTGAGAGCTATTTCCAAGAAAAGAGCATTTTACCTAATTTCAATGAATATTAAAGTTGATGATTTTAACTGTAAAACTATTTGTTTACCAGTTGTAGGGAGGTAATTCCTCACTTTCAGAAAGCAACTAAAATCTATGTCCAGTCTTCCTTTGTAATTGCCAGCAATAATTACAGAATACATTTAATTTTATTTACATAAATAAACATTCTAGAAAAAAAATAAGTTTTACAAGGGCTTTACTGTTTCTGTTACCCTTTGTGATTTTGAAAACTCTTGTATGCAATCATCTAACTTACATTTTATATCTAATCATCTAACTTACATTTTATAGAAAGTTGAAAACTTAATTGTGTGATGAAATAGTAAAACTTTTTTTTAAATGTATACTAATGCAAACCCATCAAAAATGTATGGGTTTGATGACTTTTTAGTGATAAGCTAGGGTCTTCTTTTGTGCATTATAAAATGTTAGTACATCTGTTTTCTCTTTAATGAAAATTTAATCAAGTATTCACTGCATTTGATGTAATTTGTACAGAAATTTGTGTTTTACTTCTCAGCAAAGTTTGTAATCATATCACAAAATAAGTAAACATTCAGAACTTACCAATAAATTCAGTGATGAGATAAGTGACAAAAAAATAGCAAAGAACATACTGAGTTTTTCAAATAGTTACATAATCTGTGCTTGGTGTTAAACCTCGCACATCACAGTTACCTATCTGCCCAATCTATGGAGGCATAATGAGGTACCCAGTAAAAATTGTGGGTGATTCTACTATTAGTGAGGGAATGCTGACTTTGGCTGTGGCTGTTGTAAAAGATATCTGTGGTCAAAAATAGTTACATTTGTTTGCCCCCCCCCCATGATAATAACCAAGCACTTAACTTTAATAATTCCTTTTGTTGGATCTTATAAGTAGAGAATGGAAAGCAGGAAATTACAAGATGAAGAGACAGGCTCTCATTGTCTGAGCAGCTGACTGCTGAGCGGGAGCAACATCACTTAGAATGAAGCAAGAACAGAAATGGCAAAAAAAAAAAAAAAATACAGCAGATTCCTTTGTATATTCAGTGGTGTTATTAGATTTGGGGCCAGATACCAGCAGTGCACAGAAAGCAGGAACCAAGTATGAAATGTCTATGAGAGATGAAAGATTTGCTGATTTGCACCCTGGTGCATGGACTATGTGGAAACACCAGGGAATTTCTACAAGCTCCATGTATCTTGTTCTTTAATTCTTCAGAAAAGAGAAATCAGCTAAACTTAGAGACATTGACCTTCAACCTTAAGAATGCAAATTAGCTAGAATGGTAGCATGCCATGTTACCTTGAAAGAAACTGCATAGGGAATAAAATATACCTATTTCTGTAAGTATAGATAAGTGCAGTTGTGAAAACTTACTCAATTATGTTCCACAGGGTAAGGCAGCATTGTCAGAATTTTGCTCGGATCCACTGTGAGTCATAGCCAATTCAATTTTAAAAAGAAATATGCCTATATGTGTGTCATATTCATGTAAAGGTGATAATTTGTCATGTGAGGGGTTTTGTTGATGCAATTCCTATTGATACAGTTGATTCTAAACTCAACCTAAAACTATGGTTTTCTTTATATGAAGAAAGGATTCTGTCAAGGATCTGTATATATAGTTCCAACATTTTTGAGAAAATGTATGGCATTCACACTGCAGTCAGACCCCCAAACCATCAGGTTAACTGGACGAGCCAATTCTGGATCAATGGTAACTATTAGTTTTGGTTTTGTTGCAATTTGTTTCATGTTGCACAGCAGGTATACTCCAGTAGTCAGAACTCCATTTTAGCATGTGTTATTAAAATATCAATTTTGGACTCATCTCCAATAGCAAGGGAAAACAAAGAGGCTATAACAATTGACATTACATCAAACTAAAAAGTTTCTGCACAGTAAAAGAAACCACCACAATAACACAAAGATCCCAACTAAAGGGGAGAAAACATGTGCACACCAGATATTTGATAAGAAGTTGATGTCCAAAACAATTCATGCAATTCAACAAAAATGAAAACAAGTAAACCAATCAAAATATGGGCAGAAGAGCTAAAAGGCACATCTCGAAAGAAGACATAATATGAACATATCAATTCATGATAAAAAATTTTTTATCATTACTTATCAGGGAAATGCAAATCAAAACCACAATGAGATACCATGTAGATATGGCTCATATCAAAACAATCAAAACACACAACTGTTGCTAAAGATGTGAAGAAAAAGGAACACTTTCACACAGTTCGTGAGAATGGAGACTGGTTCAGCCTACATGGAAAATAGTACAGATATTTCTGAAACTATCAAAAATAAATCTACTATATGATCAAGAAAATCTACTCTTGGTCTTCTTTACCTGAAGAATGCACAAACACTTTCAAGGGGATATGCACACCCATGTTCATTCCAGCATTATTTATAATCAAGACATGGAATAATTTAAGTTCTCAAATACAGATGAGTAGATAAGCAGCATGCTGCATATATACACAATAGATTACTGCTCAGCTATTCAAATATACTCTTGCCATTTGTGACAATATGAATATGACAATATGAATGCAACTGGAGGGGATTATTACTAATTGCAATGAGTCAGAAGGAGAAGCAGTAGTGTCACTGATGTGGCATACATAGTAACAAAACAAAGGATCCGACAAAACCAAACCAATCTCACTATAGAATCATAGAGGGGAAGTTGGCAGGAGTCCAATGGGTTATGATAGCAGACTGTGGGTGCCTTCGTGGTGTGTGTGTATGAAACATACATATGAAAGGGGGTGATTCTATACCTGTAAATCATATACAATGTCATAAACTGATGTTACCTAAAAATAAATGAATAAAAATATATTCCTAATAAGTTAGCCATCTTCTATTTGTACTATACTGAAAAGGAATTAGTGAAAAATCATCACATCTTCCCCCCAAATGGGATATTTGTATATTTAATAGATAGAACACTAAAAACCAAAGGATTGGTTTACAAGTTAGTTTGACTTTTGCCTAGTAGGAAGGAAGTAGCAAACAGTAATTGAATGAAGTTTAATGCAAATGGTCATTATTTAACTCTTTCTAATTGAAATGGATGAAATAGCAGAAAAGGGAACTACAAAGGCTGGAAAACAGATCAGACTTTTGGAAGGTTAAGTGGAAGTGCTAATTATTAGGACAAGAGGATTAGATGGCTCTTGCTGAGCATAACTGTTGTTCTAGAGGAAGATACTGAAAGGCTGAGAGTAATTTCACAAATCAAAACAAAATGTGAAAGTTGTATGTCCTCCTGGGCCACATAGAAAGCAACTCTCCTCTTTTACAACATAGGACACACAAGGCAAAGGCTGTTGGCCAGTAGCAGGACCCCAAAGAAAGTTCAAGTCTCAGCTACATCAAGTCAAAACTCTTCACACAGCAATGGGAACTTGAGCTATGGGATCAGACCATGTGGTAAAATTTTAAAAATATTAAACTTAACTAAAAATTATTTTTAAAATAAATTAAAAAAATTGAAAGTTCAGATCCCCTTAAAACTTCTAGATGGACTAGAACTTTACATAACTCCATTTTAGAGGAAGCAAAAGACCACAGTTTTCCCACATGAAAGAGAAAGTAATAACCTCTAGACTGAATCAACTACCAAACTATAAGAAAAGTTTCATTTGCCCTCCTAGCTACCAGACTATAGAGGAACTGGCCAGTGAACTGTTAGGACAGGGAGAAAGGAAATGGACTATATACCCCAAAAAGAGCTACTTGATTTAGCCAACAAATAGCAGCAGGAGTCTAGAAATAATGTCTGGAACTGAATCTCAAGGGTGCTGGACAGTGGAATTAGATTGGTTTGTGGTAGAACAGAAACCTAGATAACGAAGAATTTATTGATATAGCAATACTCTCCCATAAATCAAGATCTAATAATGTAGTAAGGTTTCAGTAGATGGTGTTAATATGCTATCTTTAATATTCTAATGAGACAGTTATATTTCTAATTTGGATACACTCAGAAATTTGGAAAGAGCAGTTAGTGCACAGTAAATGAAAAAAATGGATAACTGCAGCAGCAGAGGGTGGAAGCAGACATGCTAGAGGAGTACCTATGTAAAGTTAGAAAAATCTACCAACTCCATGTTCCGTAGGTAAAATTGGAGGGCTCTTCTACTAAAATTATAAATGATACTCCAATAAGAGTTTACCAAGTGAGGAAAATCCAGTGAGGAAAATTTCCTGTGTAAGTGAGGGAGAGAAACAGGAGATTCTGTTACTACTGGGCTGAATGATAGGATTAGAAATGACAGAATACCAACCAACAGAGGTCAAACGGTAACACTTCGTTAGGATTAAAATGAGCATAATGAACTGCAAGATTGGAGTGACAGACAGGGCACCAGGGTTAATAAAAGCATAATGGCTAATCAGGTATAGCGCCTCTGAAGCTACCTAGACGGGTAGGTGCCACGACACTGCTCATCCATTAAGTAAAAAATTTTAAAAAAGGCCGAAGGCAATAATGATTTTAAATATTTATATATAATAAGGCCTCCCAGTTCTGTATGCATAAATAAATAAATCTTGTAAAAAAAAGATTTTTAAGGTTTCTAACATCCATTAAGAATGGAGTCTACATTATTGGAGTGATAGTTGGAAAAAGTAAAGATATGAGACAGGTTGACTTTGGGTCCCAAAGATAAGTTCATGTTCATGAGTTACAGGTCAATTTAATGTTTGTGTGTCAACTTGCCTGACCTAAGGGGTACCCAAAGAATTGATAAAGCCTTACTTTGTGTTGATGAGGGTATTTCTAGAATAGAATAACATTTTGCTTTGTAAGCTGAGTGAAGTGGATCCACCTTCACCAACTTGGGCAAATATCATCCAATCCTTTGAAGGACTGCATGGAGTAAAAGACACTGAAAACTCTGAATCACAAATAATGCTATAAACCTTGTAACCTCAATTTAAAAAGATAAAAATTTAGGTGAATTCTTGTTCTTTCATTTTTGAACTGAGACTACCAGCTTTAAGCTTGGCTATTGAAAACAAGTGCTCCTTCCTTCAGACTCCAGGGATTACCTCAATAGCTTCCTGATTTTAAGACCTCCAGCATCAAAAGGATAATTGAGTTCCCTGGTCTCAGACCTGTAAGCTCAAACTGAAGTATACCACCGAATTTCCTGGTCCTCCAGCTTGTATGGAGCAGATTGTGAGATTTCTCAACTTTGTTAAGCACCTGGGCTAAATAGTTCTTAGTGTTTAAAATGACTGTTACTCATTTTTTATTTTGCATTTATATATTTGTATTGATATAATAGTGTATTGTAACATCACGTAAGTTTCAGGTTTTCATCTTTGAGAATCAACATGTGTATATCACATTCAGTTTACTCTGCTAAAAGCCCAAGTCTTCCGGCCCTCCCTGGTGGCGCAGCGGGTTAAAGCACTGCACTGAGAATCTAAAGCCGCTTCCACATGAGTTCGATTCCCGCCTGCCCCGGAGGTGACCACATGGCGAGGCAGACCTCTCCTGACCCGCCCGCTGCTCCCCTCAGCAGTGTACTTCGTCGATCTGCCTGTTCTGCTCCCTGCTCTCTCTGGTGAATCCTCTCACCACACCTCTGGCCTGTACCCCAGTTCTGTACGAATAAATAAATAAATCTTTAAAAAAAAAAAAAAAAAAAAAGCCCAAGTCTTCCTACACCATCTCATGGTCTCTTTTCCCCCATTCCTTCATTCCCTTTTTGCCTTCTTCTGTTAGCCACTACCTAGTCTTATAGATCAAAAGTTAATTTTTTTGTTTAGTTCACTGTTTTCTCTGTATATCATATATGAATAAAATCATAATGTTTGTTCTTTCTCTGACTTGTTTCTCTAAGTATAATGCCCTCCATATATTCATGTTAAAATGGCAAGGTTTTATCTTTCTTTTTTTACAGTTGAATAGTATTGCATTGAGTGTATGTGCCACTTTCTTCATACACTCAGGAATAGGTAGTAACTTAGGTTACTTTCAGTTCCCGACAATAGTTAGTAGCACTGCCATAAACAAAAGTGGTACATCTATCTCTCCAAATGAGTCTTACCAAACTCTTATAATAATCTCCTCTTACATGCCCCCCTAGTTCTTTTCCTTGAGAAACCAGACATATTCAAGTTGGGACTAAACTGTCACCAGAATGTCAGATCAAAGCAACAGTTGTTATAGGAGCTCCTCTCAGGGGCTGATAGGGGTGAGGAGCACACTGGGGGGAAGGGTTTCTTGTCTCCCTGAGATATATAGAAACTAAGATGCATATTCTTTTTCCAAACATCATATTTTCAGAAAATTATGAAATAGAATAAGCCTACCAGCACACCTTTCCCTCTTAAACACATTGACCCTGTTTATGACAAAAGGAAACAAATTTCAAAGGATTAGACACAGGGCTAGGGCTAGTTTTACCAAGTCTAGTGAAGACACAGATTAAGTTGTAGGTGATAAAGAAGCAAACCCAAGCAGATTCTCAGGGAGGCATGGGAGTGCTATGTAGGTAGACATGTTGCTTGATCTCAGACTAGTTTCTAAGCATAAGAAGTCATTTCCCTGGGTCTACATGAAGACCTTGATTGGGCTGGAATACATGCCTCAGGATATACCCTATAGGGACACCCATGTGTTCACATGATTACCCTTATTGTATCAATTAATAGGTGCTATTTTAATTATAAATCAAAATCATTATAGCCTAAATTAGTATTTCCCCAGGATTTAAAATATGCCAAGCACTGGACTGTGTTTTATACTTAAAATCTTGCTTTGTTTGTTTCTTCTGTTAATCTTTTGGCACAGGAGATACAAAGAGATTAGGTAGGGAAGTCACAAATGGTAGATTGTGGAACTTGACTTCAAACTCAGGTAGCTGACTTTGAAGCCCACACTCTCTTATACTGTCTTTCTACTCTGATTTTTCCCATCTTCTCTTGGTAATCTCTTATTTAGCACTGCTTAATACATTTGTTGCAGTCATATAATACTATAAATTAACATTATAATATTATAATAAGTTAAGTGACAAGATAAAGTTAACCAAAAGAGAAAATAAATGATATTGGCTGATGTGAAAGGAGAAACTTCATTTTGAAGGCAAATATTTTGTTGAAAGAGGCAAAAAATGGATAATTATTATAATCAAGCCAATAAATAAAGCACAGTCCAGATACTACTAAACCCTTTAGCCAAAGAGTAAATGGATAAAGCTGTTTAGAGGCAAAACCTAATTTTTAATTCTAGACTTTGTATTATGTAAAAAACAGAATATTTGTCAGACTTTTCATATATTGATTTCCATTTATTTGACATAACTATCATTTAAGTTTAGATCTCTAGAAATCAAGTAATTTTATCACACATTTTCTTCCTCTACCCATCCCTTCTCTCCCTTGAAACCCAGTCACCATGCTATGAGGATTCCCAGGCTGCATGGAGGCCAAGGGCTAGTGTTTCACCTGGTCACCCCAGTGAAGGACTCAGTGGACAGCAGACCCGATGGTAAATGATTGAACAAGCCTGTAATTAATAGTTGTCTCCAGGCCACAAAACTTCCCTCTGAGCAGGGAAGCTATTTTCTCATTCTTTAGTTCCCAAATTTCCAAAATATTCTCTGAACCACCACCTTCCCTTCTTTTTTAATTCAGGTAAAGTTGTTTACATAATTTTATTTGTTTTAGATATTATAGGTTCAAACTTAAATATGTTTTCACACCATGCCCACCAGCAGAGCCTCACCAATTTTCCACCCTGCTCCACTGGGCCACTTCCCTCCCTCTACACTCCTACCTCACCATACTTCACTTCTGGTTGTCTCAGGTTGGCAAATCTGATTAAATAATCCTTTGAAATATTATTATACCTATGGATTCCCTCTAAAATGCATATGGAGTAAATATACATGCATGTTTATATGCATTCATTAAAATTCTATTTTGCAAACAAAGGTATAAAGGAAATTTCTTTTGGGTCCAACATGTCCCACTCACAATTCAGACTTTAGTAGACTTACAGCATGTATTTGTTGTGGAAAATTGTTACTCCAATGGCATGAGAATCCCAAGGCCCAGAAAGATGTGTTTCACTATCCTACAAGATTCAAAAGATGATGGTAGAGACTGCCATACTAGTGTGATTTTTCAGTTTTATGTTTTTACAGTGTGTGCATTTACATAACTAACTCATATGAGCAAACTGTACTGAAAAGTTGTTTCCTTGGAATATACAAATGGGTCCTTTAAAAGGGGCCTTGCTTTCTTTTCTGCTATGCTGGCATCATTTACCATTCAGAGAATGAGACTGTTATCAAAGGTGAAAAGGAAAGGAGGGAGTCTAGAAGACAGACACTACAAATCTGATCCTGGCTAAATGGATGATGGATTGAGTAACCTCGACCTGAATTACTTTCAGTCCTTCTAGATCTGTGACTATAAAGCTGGGTAAGCAAATTCTTCCTGATGGAAGCAAAAACATATTTCTAGACATTGGTGATGCAACTTATTGCCACGTAAAGCTGTGATGAAGATGCTGGAAATTATTGGAGTGTGTTGCTGTAGAATGATCCTGGAATATGTTGCTGTAGAATGAATTAGGACTATATATCAGAAAGACTGAATTTACTTTTTTGATTTTATCTGGGCCTCTTGTCTAAAGTAGCTTACAATTAGATCAAATGAAAAAAGCAGATGAAAGATTTTATACATTGAGCTCTAATATAATTTTAAGTCATTTGCTTGATAACAAAGAAAAAACTATAGCACTATAATGACTGAAACAATTGAAATCCATTGTATTAATTTTTTTATTTTTCATTTTTAACCTCTGGAGGAAACTGAGTAAAATGTACTTGGTTTCTCTGTGTTACTTCCTATAACTATATATAAATCCCCAATGTTCTCAAACATTAAAAAGTTAATTTTAAGAATTACAGTGAGAAGGAAGAGAGCTTCAATTCAATGGTAGAGCATAAGAAATTTTAGAAATGTAATTATTGATTCCCCATGATTTTATTAAGTTTCTAATTGGAATAGTACATGTACATCTATACACACATTATTAAAAAGTATTTGCCTTGCTCTCATCCATGTATTAGAATACCTCTATATAAATAAGAATGTCACCCTAAATCCTCAAGAAATGAATCAGGTTTAAAACTAATAGAACACACAAAAGTCAGAGATGAAGAATGATGTAGTTCATTGGCTATGCTTTTACATAGCTGTAGTCAATTCACCGGTTGAATTATATTTGAATTCATTGTTTATACTTCAATAGAAAAGCATGAAAACATGTTTCTCTCAAGTAGGCATAATTCCTTTGTATTGAGAATTGAATATCTAAATGTAACTACTTTGAGGTGAAAGGAGATATGACAATCATAATTTCCTCAGTATATATGCTAATGTTTACCAAACACCATTTTTCGGTTACAGATGAAATCTCTACAATAGTAGAAGAAAATACTTAGGGCATTGCTTCCTACATTAGCTTGTTTCTAGATTTTTCTTTTATTCATAAAATAAACAAAACTAACATCACAGAAAAAAAAATAAAACACGGTAGTCACTTTTAAACTCCATCTCCAGCTAAGATGGACTATTATGGCATTAAATGAATGATCTGTGTATACTTAAAAGTCTATTTCAGGCCCTCCCTGGTGGCTCAGTGGGTTAAAGCACAGCACTAAGAAGCTAAAGCCACTTCCACATGAGTTCGATTCCCATCTGCCCCGGAGGTGACCACATGGTGTGGCAGACCTCTCCTGACCCGCCCACTGCTCCCCTCAGCAGTGTCCTTCATCGATCTGCCTGTTCTGCTCCCCGTTCTGTCTCCAGTGAATCTCTCGCAGCCCCTGAGCCTCTGGTCTGTACCCCAGTTCTGTATGAACAAATAAAAAAAAAGTGTATTTCAAGTACCACAGATCTTATAAACACAAACATGGACACATACAACACAATATCAGGCATTTTGTACTGATTTTGACTTGCCTTTTTAACCTAATAGTTTAGTTTTTTTCCCCCAATAACTTTCTAGTATATTTCCAGTTAATGTTACAAACATAATTCTGTAAGTATCCTTTTACTATATTTTTGTACATATATAAAATATGATTGCACTCTAATGTTTTCTAAAAATAGTGTCCTTCATCCATTTTTAAATTTGATAGATACAGCCACATCTATCTCCAAAAAAACTGCACATATTTATTATGCCCAGTAAGATGGGGGTCCATTTCCTAACTACCTTATAGATTAGTTTTGCCTGATAGAATGTTTATGCAATTATGAAAATGGTCTCTATCTGAGCTATTGATAGCTATTTAGTACTTGGAATCTGGTTAGTACAATTAAATAATTGAAGATTAAATTTTAAGTAGCCACATGTGAGTAGTATCTACCAGGTTTATATCTATCTCTATTAAAATTCTCTAAGGTATTCTTACTCTCATTTATTTGAACATGTTTTTCTTTATCTTTTTCAATATATCTATAGTAGCTGATTTGAAATTATACCAATTCTCAGGCATGGTTTCTACTGATTATTTCACCTTTAATATATGCAGATATTATTTTGTCATAACCTATGGGTATCTTATAATTTTTTTTATCAAAAAATCAGATATTTTGTGACCTCCCTGATGGCACAAGGGGTTTAGTCTTAGCACTATGAAACTATCCACAGCCACGACAGCATGAGTTCTATCCCCAGCCGGGGAGTTGACCCAGATGGCACAGCAGACCTCTCCTGTCTCTGCCACTGCTCCCCTCAGCAGAAAACTTCAGTTGATCTGCCTGTTCTGCTCCTTACTCTGTCTCTGGTAAATCCTCTTAACCCTGTACCTCTGTCCTATATCCCAGTTCTTGTATGTATAAATAAATATATCTTTAAGAACAGATATTTTATGTAACATTCTGTGACAATTCTAGAAATGAGATACTAATTTTACTGATGATTTGGTATTTTTCTGTTTATTCCTTTATTTTTGTGAGTTTCCTGAAATAATGTTCCTAATTCATGTCCTCTACAGTGTGTGTGCACCCAAGTAAGTCTCTGGTCCTTTAGGATGTACTGAGTGTACTCTAGCTACTGAGAGCACCAAGATGCTTTTAAATGAGCTGGACCAACATGTTTTATAACCTTTGTGAGGGGCTTTATGTTTATGTTCAGCACATCTTCATCAGGCAAGTTGTAACAGTATTCTGGCCATATAAATCTTGATTGTGCAGACACAAGGTCAAGCATACTGAGAGAATTAAATCATTTCATGTGTTTAAGATAAATCAAAATGCTATGCATGCACATGGCCCTATAGGCTACCAAGAATATGTAGAGGTTTTTCAAAGCCCTCTGAAGTCCACTCATTCCTAAGTTTTTCTTTTTACATTTCTTTGTCAGTATTCTATAATTCCTAACCTGTATCTTCACTTTAAGAAGTCGTGACTTAAAATAACTAATGAACATTTTAGACACATACACTGGGGGTGTGGCTATCCTCACAGAAAGTTCTAAATCAGGTCAAATGAATGTGTTATGTGACTGAAGTTTCCCAGAAGCTTCCATAGAGGTTAAGTGGTAACAAGTGGGACTCGGTGGTCTAAGGCCCTTGCTCGTTCTCCATTGAATTATGCTCTATGCTAGTGGTTTTTACAGCTACTCTGGTTGTGGTTTTAAGTCTGATGATTTGTAGTAGTGCCAAGAGCTAGTGAGGAAATAGTGATATACAAGCTAAGGCATCACAGTGCTCACATTTAATTTTTTTAAAATTAACTATCTGCCAATAGTTAAAAACTACTGGTTAGTTTCCAGAGTTTTTAAAAAAGTAGATTTTGATCATTTTGCTAGTGTTCTTGCTTCCTTTAGAGAGGAGTGATTAGAGTATGTGAGTTTGCCATCCTTAGGAACTTCTCTACCCTCCTCTCTTATTTTTAAAATCTTTTCAAATAAATGATACATGTAAACTATATCTCATAAAGCAATTTAGAAAAGCTTTATACCAATAAGAAACATACAGAAGAGAAAAGCAATGTAGAAATAGTATGTAAACTATGCTATTTTTGTCAGAAATGAAGAAAATAAAAATATAGATTTGTTTTTGCTTGCATATACTTGAGGAAACAAGAACTGTTGGTTACCAATAGTAGGGATTAAAAATGCTGCACATGCATTAGTCAGATGAGGACAAAGATTGAAGAGGAGTGACCTTTTATTTTATTAAACTCTTTGGGCAAGGTTGCAGAATGGGGGGTGGGTAATGGAGGAGGGAGAGACACAATGGAGTGAAATGAGGTATTATTGATGTCTTGTGTTGGATGACTTGTGGTAACATACATTTAAGAGGTTTGAATCTACACTCTCTTCATTTTTAAAGAAATATAGATTAGTAAAATGTAACTAGCAATTGATAATTATAAAGGATGCATAATTGACAGAATTTTTATTCAGCACAATACCTAGAAAATGACATAGGGGGAAACTTAGATGACTTTGGGTATGGCAATTAGATACACTAAACAGACAAACACCAACATCATTGATAAACAGAACTTCATTAAAATTAACAATTTTCGGTCCTCCTTGGTGGTGCAACAGGTTAAAGCACAGCACAAAGAAGCTTATGCCACTTCCACATGAGTTCGATACTCGCCTGCCCTGGAGGAGATCCACATGGTGAGACAGACCTCTCCTGACCTGCCCGCTGCTCCCCTCAGCAGTGTACTTCATCGATCTGTCTATTCTATACCCCACTCTTTCTCTGGTAAATCCTCTCACCCTCTGTATCTCTGGCCTGTACCCCAGTTCTGTACGAATAAATAAATCTTTAAAAAAAATTAACAATTTCTACTCTGTAAAGGATAGTTTAAGAGAAAGAAAACTAACCACACTGAAAAAAAAAATTTTGCAAAAGATATGAAAGAATGTTATCCAACATATACAAAAGATACTTAAAACTTAATAACATGGGTATTCCTTTTGGTTCAAGTGATTAAGTCTCAGCTCTATTAAGCTATTGGCAGCCACTGTAGCAAAAGTTCAATCCCCAGCCAGAGAGCTGACCCACATGGCACAGCAGACCCCTCTTGCCTCACCTGCTGCTCCCCTCAGCAGTATGTTTCTATAGATCTGCCTCTTCGGCTCTCCACTCTGAATCCTCTCACTCCTCCCCTGAACGTTTTGTATGTACAAATAAGTATCCCAGTTCTTGTATGCATAAATAAGTAAACCTAAAAAAAAATAAAAAAGCTTAACAGTAAAAATAGGCACTCTAATTAAAAAAATGGACAAAACTGAAACAGATACCACACCAAAGAAGATATACAGGTGGCAAACTAATACCAGGAAGATGGCCCACTTCATCAAGGAATGCAAATTAAAACAAGGAGCTATCACTATACATCCTTACTAGAATTGCCAAAATTTAGAACATTGACAGTACCAATGCTGACAAAGGTGTGGAACAACACAAACTCTTAAACATTCCTGATGGGAATGCAAATTGGTTCAGCCACTCTGCAATCTAGCTTAGCTATTTCTTAGAAATTATAATACTCTCATTAATAAGCATGTTCCTTTATATTTATTCAATTCAGTGAGTTAAAAAATTATTTCTATACAAAATTTGAATGCGGTTGTCTATAGACAATTTATTCAAAATTGCCCAAACTTGCAAACAACCAAGGTGCTTTTTTCAGCTATGGTATATTCAGGCAATGTAATACTACTCAGCACTAAAAATTAATGAAATATATGAAACCATGAAAAAACATGGAAAACCTTACATTCGTGTTATTGAGTGAAAGAACCCAATCTTAAAAGTCTACAAATTGTGTGATTCTTGAAAATGGAAAGTTATGAAATTAGTAAAATAGTTATTTGGTCACCAGAAATTGGAGAAGGGATGAATAGGTAGAACAGAGACTTTTAGGGAAAACCTGATACATAATCTACTCAAATCACTTTACATTTGTCCAAACTCACACAAGATGCAACATCAGAAGTGAATCCTCATACACGTTGTTGAATTTTCAATATAGGTTCATCAATTGTACCACGCTACCATTCTAGTGAGGAATCTTGGCAATGTGAAATTTTATAATTTATAAAAATGTGCTTAAAATGGATCATGGCCTTAAGTATAACATACAAAACTATAAAAATGCCTAGACAATGACATAGGGTAAAGCCTGCGCGACTTTGGGTAAGGGGAGAGCATTTAGATACAACAAACACAACATCACTGAAAAACTCAACTTCGTTGTATGGCAGCAGTGTGGGTGGGTGGGTGTGGGAAAACTTTGTACCTTAATCTTGATTTTGCTGTGAATCTAAATTTTCTCAAAAGTATAGCATGTTGTTTTTCTGAAAATACCTTGTTTATCAAATATAAAGATGTAGAGGGAGAATTAGACAAAACTAAAAAGTTGAGATTTAATATGCCACCTCAGAAATAAACGCTAAAACAAAGTGTTACAGTGTAATGCAGTATATAATATGGCTAAGTTTCAGAAATCCTTACACCTGAAACAAAGAATAGTTTACATAAAAAAAAAATCTCCTGGGATCATTAAAAAATTCCCCATTTACAAAGAAAATGTCTAAAAATCTCAAAAGTAGAATCTCATGCATTATATTTTGTGAGCACAATAATATACTAGCTTCATAAAGAAAAGACAGAAAAAAGTAATGAAACATACCTAGCAATTTGAAATAAACAATCTCCTAAATAATTTTTAGGTTAAAGAGACAGTCAAAACAGAAGAAAAAAATTAGAAGGCTATGATTATTCTCACTTTCAAGAAAACTATCTTTTCAAATAGCAGCTATTATTCTTTTTTGGCTATGTTAATTTCTTGACAGTCTTTGAGGATCTAAATTTCAAATGAAAAGTTGTTTTCTTTTTATCTTTGTTTTAAAGCTGATTTTGACAGCATAAAATATTTAATACCTATAATCAAATTTTCTAGAGGCAGCTAGTTTTTCCACTTCTATTTTGTGCTAGTCTGATGTTGATCTCATTAACTGTGACTAAATTATGCTTTAACTTTTTGGACTAACAACTTTAACATTCCTTGTTGTTTCTTCCTTTGAAACATCAGATTTGCTCAATTTACTGTTTCTTCTTGTCTTTGACATATTTATACTTGTTTTTAAATTCCTACATAGTCACCTTACTAATATTAAATATGCCTGTGCTTTACTTTCTTACACCAATAATTTTAGACCAGTGTATGTAATGGAGGAATGGTTGACTGCATTTCATTTTCTGCTCAACTAAGACATTAGTGTACATACTTCCATTATTATGTCAAAGACAATAAAATTATGTTGAACTCATGTTATTAGTAAATTATGGTCAAAATGTCCAAAAGCAACATCATTACATTACTATGCCTATATTCACTACAGAACCAAGTAATGTACTAGAATTTACCATTTCTTCTCAATAGGTCCAATGACATGAACCCTATGATGTTAAAACCATCAAATTCAAATGGATTCTTTGTTCTTACACTCTTTCAACAACTCCAATACAGGCCACATTTTACTTTGTGTAGCTTTAAATGTTTCTGGCATTTATATTATTTTCTTTTTATTGTTACTCTAAAATTACATTTTTTGGCAACAAATCCTCAAAATTTCCCTGCTCTGGAGCATAAAAGACCGGGGGGGGGGGAAATAATAATGTACAACTATATACCAGAGACATTTTATGGGGTTGGAGTGGGGAATGGGATCAAAAATGGGGGAGGGGAGAAGTGCACTGGACTATGATGGCACACGGGTGATAAGTGATGGAAAGCCCACAGAGATTAAAACTGAGATGGAAAAAAGCCCAAAATAATGTAAAAATAAATTATTATATTATTTAAAAACAATTACCCTGCTCTTTAGAGATCTTAGACTAAAATTTTAATGGATTATGTTGTGCTTTGTGCTATTGATTTTTTGGTAAATGCCTGGTGGTGTTTTCCCCCCTTTATTATAAATGGACAATTAATTTGGTTAATAATGGTATGTGCACAGGTTCTCTTAGCTTTATGTGTATACAGTTTTTCTTTTATCTGCTTTCTTAAAAGGAAAACAGCAATTTCTTGGTATTTGAGGAAGGTCATATGAATTTACAAGTTTTATTTTTGAAGACTCACAGGCAAATAACCAGGCACAAGTTCTCCCACCTCAGTAACAAAAGTGACTTGCATTTGTTCTGCCAGACAAGTTGGGAACTACACACCCCACTCACAACAATGGACAGACCATCAAAACAAAAAATTTTAAAAGGACACACTGGACCTAACCAAACAGCTGTACTGCAGATTTAACAGACACGTAAATGCACTACACCTGCTAAAAGCCGAAAACACACTTTCCCTAGATGCATATGGAACATTCTCCAACTTAGACCACATTCAATGACACAAAACAAACTGACAAATTCATAAAGACTGAAATTATAGCTAGCATCTTCTGACAATAAAGGCATTAAAAACTAGAAATCAACTATAAAATGAAAATAAGGAAGTCCTATGGTATGTGGACACTGAACAACACACTACTGAAAAGACTACTATTTTTTTTTTTAAAGATTTATTTGTACATACAGAACTGGGGTACAGGCCAGAGGCTCAGGGGCGGTGAGAGGCTTCACCAGAGATAGAGTGGGGAACAGAACAGGCAGATCGACGAAGTACACTGCTGACAGGAGCAGCGGGCGGGTCAGGAGAGATCTGCCGCGCCATGTGGTCACCTCCGGGGCAGGCGGGAATCGAACTCATGCAGAAGTGGCTTTAGCTTCTCAGTGCAGTGCTTTAACCCTCTGCACCACCAGGGAGGGCCTGAAAAGACTACTATTAATAAGGAAATCAAAAACATACCTTGAGACAAATGATAATGAGGGACAACCTTCAAAATGTATAGAACACAGAAAAATTAATACTAAGGGAATTATATAGCAATACAGGTCCAGAGCAAGAAATAAGGAAGTGCCCAAATTGACAACCTTATCTCTCGTTTTAAGGAAGCTAAAAAAGTGCAAAAGTCGGCCCTCCCTGGTGGCACAGCGGGTTAAAGCACTGCACTAAGAAGCTAAAGCCACTTCCGCATGAGTTCGATTCCCCCCTGCCCCGGAGGTGACCACATGGCATGGCAGACCTCTCCTGACCTGCCTGCTGCTCCCCTCAGCAGTGTACTTCGTCGATCTGCCTGTTCTGCTCCCCACTCTGTCCTCTCACCCTCCACATCTCTGGCCTGTACCCCAGTTCTGTATGCATAAATAAATCTTTAAAAAAAAAGTGCAAAAGTCAATAAAGGAAGGAGATAATAAAAGCTAGACCAGAAATAAATAAAAATTAAAAAGACAGTTCAAAAGATCAATGAGCGCCTCCCTCATGGTGTAGGGGTTAAGGCTCAGCTATGAAGCTATTGGCCACCACTGCAGCAGGGACTTGATCCCAAGCCAGGGAGCTGACCTACATGGGTGCAACCTGTCTCTACTATCTTCCTACTGCTCCCTGCAGCAGCAGTTTATTTCAGTCAGTCCACATGTTCTGCTTTCCACTCTGTCTCTGGTGGATCATTTCAATCCCTCACCCAACACACATCTGGCTCTGGCCTGTACCCTATCTCTTGTATGCATAAATAAAATAAATCTTAAAAAAAACCAAAAGACCGAAATAAATAAATAAAATCAATGACATCAAAAGCTTGTTCTTTGAAAAAATAAGATAACCTCTAGCTAGATTTACTAAGAAAAAGAACAAAACTAAATAAAATAGAATGAATGAGAAATTATAAAAGATTTCCATCAACATTTATATGCAAACAATTGTGACAACCTAGATGAGATGTACCAATTTTTAAAATCATCCATGACTGATTATGAAATAGAAATCCTAAACAAACCTAGCACAGTCAAGGAAATTGAAGCAGTAATCAAAACTCTCCCTAAAAAAGCAAAGTTCAGAACCAAATGGCTTCCAAAACTAGTTCTCTCATGCACAGACAAACAAATCTTTCCAAATACATTTTTGAGGCTGCTAGTACATTAACACCAAAACCCAAAGACCACTCAAAGAAAGAACCTTATAGATCAATCTCCCTACCGAACACAGATAAAGAAATACTTAAAATCTGAGCAAACCAAATCTAGCAATGCATTGAAATGATTATACATAATGACCAGATGGAATTAATTCCAAGGACACAAGGGTGGTGCAACAACCAGAAAGCGATCAATGTAACTCACCACATCAACTAAAAGTAACATGAGAACGCTTCATCATATCAGTAGATGCTCAGAAATCATTTGATACGAATCAGCATCCATTTATAATGAAAATCATCGAATAACTGGAGATATACAGTACATCCTTATATCACTAGCCTCTGATGTTCACACTCATCACTATTACTCAACATAGTAGTAGAAGTCCTAGCTAGAGCAAATAGGCAAGAGAAAGAAATAAGAGGAAAAAAAGTAGTAAAGGTTTCATTATTTGTACAAGCTATGATAATATATATCACATATATATATTATATATATAATCCTTATAAAGACTAATCAAGACTATAAACCAGTTCAGCCAAGTGGCAGGATATATCACAGAAAAATCAGTTGATTATATTCAATGTAAGGAGAGCATGCACAGACCGCTCATAAAAACCAGCACAAGGAAGAACCAGGGAACCTGAGACAAGTGAACTCAGAGATGAAAGCCAACAGCAGTAAACAACTTCAGCACAACTTCCCCTGGCATAAATAACCCAGCAGACCCATCCCCCAGGAGAGAACCCTCACACACAAAAAAAAATTCCAGTAGTAGCCTAACCCTGTAAGACCCACACACCCATTTTGGGATGTGACTTTTGGCCTGCAGAGAGTTGGACCTCTTGGACTGTCAAAATGTGCTTCAGGCCCTCCCTGGTGGCGCAGCGAGTTAAAGCACAGCACTAAGAAGCTAAAGCCACTTCAGCATGAGTTAGATCCCCACTTGCCCCGTAGGTGACCCACATGGCGCAGCAGACCTCTCCTGACCCTCCTGCTGCTCCTCTCAGCAGTGTACTTTATCTGAATGTTCTGCACCCCACTCTGTCTATGGTGAATCCTCTCACCACCCCAGCACCTCTGGCTTGTACCCCAATTCTGTATGGATAATTTTTTTTAAGTGTTTTAGCCTGATACTCTTGGCCTTCTCTCTTTTATTTCTTTTTTAAGAATTTAGTTATTTATGTATACAAGAGCAGTGGTAAAGATCAGAGGTGGGGGTGGAGTGAGAGGATGCACCAGAGACAGAGTGGGGAGCAGAAACAGGCAGATATACTGGAATACACAGATGAAGAGAGCAGCAGGCAGATCAGGAAAGGTCTGCCATGTGGGTCAACTCCCTGGCTGGGATTGAGCACATGCTGCAGTGGCTGTGGACAGTTTGCAGTGCTGTGCTTTAAACTTTTGTGACACCAGGGGGCCATCCTCCTCTCTTATCTAATACAATGAGTAAGTAGAAAATATTAAACCATGCTAGTTACACTATCAAAAGAAAATAGACACCTGGGAAATACTTAACAAAGGAAGTAAAGGGCCTATACAGTGAAAACTATAGAACATTGTTACAAAAAGAAAAAAAGATGACACAAAGATCAAATGATATTTCTAACTTTAAAATGGGCATACAATTTAGATTCAGTGCATTTCCATTAAAAATTTCAGTAACATTATTTAAAGAAACAGAAATTTATCTGGAACCACCCAAAATGTTGAACAGCCCAATAAACCCTTAACAAAAGAGTAAGATTTATGGTATCCACCCTCCCATACTTCAAACATTACTTACTACAAAGTTATAATAAAAAAAAACATTAATAATAAAAATAGTATAATATTGGAACACATACAGACACAGACCAATAAAATACAGTTGAGATAAGAAATAAATCTATACAGTTATGGACTACTAATATAGGATAAAGGAGTGAAATACATGCACTAAACAGGACAGCATTTTCAATAAATGGTGCTGGAAAAACTGGACGGCCATTTGCCAAAAAATTAAACTAGGTCACTCTTTCACAAAATACATGAAAATTAATTCAAAATGAATGAAAAATTTGGATGTAAGAAATAAAACCATAAAATACATAGAAAACATGGAAAATGCTCCATGACATAAACCTCAGAAACATATTTGAAGATTCATCTCAAGGAAAACAAAAAATAAACAATTGGGACTACATCAAAGTAAAATGTTTATATGTACTGGAAAAGACAGTAAACAAAATGAAGAGACTGAATGGGAGAAGCAAATTGCACATCACTCTTCTATCCAGAGACTGATACTGAAGATCTAGAAAGAAGCACTTGAAATTAAAATTTGGTTTGGACTTTTTGAGTCCTAAAGTTATTGTGTATTCAAAAATTCTACAAATAAAAATGGTTTCACTTTTGCTGAAATCTCTTTCTGAATATTGTCTGGATTTTTATTTCTCTGTTCAGTTTTCACCTTTGTGTGTAATTTAAGTGTGGTTCTTCAAAAACAGCTGCCCATGTTCTTTACAGAGAATTTAAATCAATACATTTAAACTTCGTGTTGCCAATTTTTGTTGCATTTACTATGCATGTTCATGAATACACACAAATATACATATATACATGTTTATGAATATATATACATGTATATATATATATATGTTTTATTTATGCATCCAGAGCTGAAGTACAAGCCAGAGACGCAGACGCAGGGGTGGGGAGAAGTATCACCAGGGACAGAGTGAGGAGCAGAACAGGCAGATAGACGAAGTCCACTGCTGAGAGGAGCAGCGGGTGGGTCAGGAGAGGTCTGCCTTGCCAAGTGCGTCACTTTTGGGGTGGGGATCGAACTCATACTGAAGCGGCTGCCACTAGCTTGCAATGCTGCATCCTAACCTGTTGTGCCACCATGGAGGGCCTGAATATATTTTTTAAGCCTTTTTCTTTATTTAATCTAACTTAGATATTTTTTCTAATGACTTACAAAGTATATATTTTATTTCTAGTTTATTATTAGTTACCCACATGTAAGTACAAAATAATTCAACTTATTTTCCATTAATATCCAGGATTAAACATTTGACTTTTAGTAAATTATCAATTGTCTAGTAAATTATAGATCTACTGTTTTATGATGAAGAATTATATTACATTTTGGAGTAGCAGTGTCAACAACTGGAGTGAAGATATTTCTGACTGTCACATAGCTATATCCTGAATTCATAAATTCCCTCTTCTTTGGTTGTAGTTATCTCTTCTGATATACATACTCAAATTAAGTATATGGCAGCTATCATAGCTAAGTATGACTTTACAATTTACTCATAAAAGCTGTAAGGAATTAGGGGCCCTCCCTGGTGGCGCAGCGGGTTAAAGCACAGCACTGAGAAGCTAAAGCCACTTCTGCATGAGTTCGATCCCCGCCTGCCCCGGAGGTGACCACATGGCGTGGCAGACCTCTCCTGACCCGCCCGCTGCTCCCCTCAGCAGTGTACTTCATCGATCTGCCTGTTCTGCTCCCCACTCTGTCTCTGGTGAAGCCTCTCACCGCCCCTGAGCCTCTGGCCTATACCCCAGTTCTGTATGCACAAATAAATAAATCTTAAAAAAAAAAAAAAAGAAAAAAAACTGTAAGGAATTACCTTGCATGGACCTTTAATGCAGCTCAGTGATCAGATTACATATCTCATGCATTCATTCTTTGAAATCTGTAGCTGTTACCTACATGTGGCAATTTAAGGTAAATAAAGTAAAAAAATGTCATAAAACCAAACCTAACCAACTCCTAGACTATAAGAACAAACCAGTGGTTACTAGAAGGAGGTGTGGGGTGGGAAAACGGAATAAAAGGGGCAACTGTATGGTGATACATGGAAACTAAATTTTGTTAATTTAGTATATAAAGTTATATTAAAAATATAAAGATGTTGATTTACAATGCTATACACCTGAAAAGTATATAATTTTGTAAATCAATCATGTTTGCAGTAATCGTATTTGAAGTGCCTAATCAACATATGATAATGTCCATGCTGCCAGCAAGAACATGGACCCTCAAAGATGTTCATGCCCTAAGCTGCAGAACATGTAAAATGTTACCTTACATGGAAAAAGGAACTTTACAGATGTATTAGGAATGAGGACACTGAAATGGGTATCTGGACTACCCAGGTGGGCCCAATTTAAGGAAAATGGAAGCTAACAGCAGAAGGAAAATCACATTTGTGAGTTGTGAGGGGTCAAGAAGAAATTAAATGGTGTTAGGAAAATGGGACAGCCTCATTCAAGAGTGAAGCTAGACCACTGTCAGAATTTACATGAAAATTAACTCAAAATGGATGAAAGACTTGAATGTATGACTTGAAAACACAAAATATGTAGGGGAAAACACTCCATGACATTTAAAGTGAAGAAACATATTTGAAGAGTCATCTCAAGCAGTGAGGAAAACAAAGGAGAATATAAATATTAGGACTACTTTAAACTAAAATTTTCTGTACAGTAAAAGAGACAGTAACCAAAATGCAATTTGCATTTGCAGAATGGGAACTGGGCCAAGGAATGTAGGTTGTCAATAGAAACAAGAACAGGTAAAATTTCCACACAACTTTTCAGATAAAATTTAATTCTACCAACACCTTGGTTATAGCCTCATGAGCTCATGAGACTTCTGATTTATAAATGGTAAGGTAATAAAACTTGCATTGTCAAAGCCACAATATTTAAGATGTTTTCTCACAGTGGAAATATCAAACTGATATAGCCACTGTATCAGCTAGTAAAGACATAAACCATTTTCATAATTTTAGGAAGCTTTATTATATAACACTGATTTATGAAATTCAAAGTAACTGAAGACACCTTCAGACACCTGGTAAGTAGAACCAGATTCGAACATGGTAATTTGAATTTACTTATATGTTCATTTTCTGGGTGATATCCTCTAGTCTGATAACTTTGAAAATGTTAAAACTGATGATTTCCAACTTTTTATTTCCATTCTAGACCCTTCTTCTAAACACCTAACCTGTGAGTATAAATACACATACATACATATAAACATATGTACATGTATTTTATATAGACACATTCAACGTAGTGAAATATTCATTTGCTATCTCCAATGAGGTTTGTAAAAGCTATCAAACATGTCCAAATTGACTCCTGCTTTCTTCCACTGTAGTCTTATTTTAACTACATCTTGTATTAGTTAATGGTGAAAAGAAAAAAAAAAAGATTTAATTTCTGAGGAAAATCACTATATCTACATTCAACTCATTTCTCAAAAAACTCATAGGATCTAATTCAAAATCTTGCTGATTCCACATACAAAATATATCAGTATCTTGAATCTAATGATTTCTCATCAATTCCACTGCTACCATGCTGTTCCAAGCTATCATCAACTTTGGCAGATTATTATAAATAACCCACTCTATTGGTTAAGGTATAATAAAATTAGTAGAAGCCAATAAATTTAAAATATTAGAATCTGGGCCTCTGTGGCGTAGGGATTAAGTCTCAGCACTATCAAACTATCATGAGCCTCTTGGAATGAATTTGATCCCCAGTCAGATTGCTGACATACATAGCACAGCAGACCGCTCCTGTATTGCCCGTTGCTCCCTGCAGCAGTGTTTTTCAGTAGATCTGACTGTTCTCCTCCCCACTCTGTCTCTGGGGAATCCTCTCACTCCTTGCACCTATATCTTACACTCTGGCTCTTGGTTCTTGTATGCATAAAGAAATAAATCTTTAAAAACCTCCTGGAATCTACAAAAGTATAGGCAGAAGGTTTAAGATCATATCAGGAGTGATTAGGGTATATGGTTATAGACAGAATAATTAAGGTAATCCAGACATTAATTATTACAAACAGCTTCTACTGTATTGCAAGTGGAAGTATTACTGGGTCAAGGGCCAAGATTACCCAACAGAAATGGCAAACAGAATTTGCACCTCAGAGACTATGGAGTATATGGAGCAGCTATTACAGGAGCGCACGCACGCACATGCACACACACACACACACACACACAGGAATAAAACCTGGTTTCACTCCTTTAACTGCCTTTAACTTCATGACAGTGTTTCTTCTTGAATCAATTCAGCTTAATACCTATTATCAAGGAAAACATACTTTATAAGCATTAGACCTCTAATCTATATAATTTTAGAAAAGGGAATGGATTTGGGAAATGGGAGCACACTTCCTAATTTGTCCCTGGCTCTCTGTCCACCACCATTCTCAGACACACACATGTCTATTTCAACACAGCAGGCATATGATCTTTTTATAAATAAAAACAAATTACTTGTCTTTTGCTCAAAATCCTACAATTGTTTTCCCATATGTCATAGTAAAAGTCAAGCTCATTACATTAGCCTACAACATCTATACTATCTGCCCTCATCGCCTTTTTGACATAATCTCCTTCCCCCTCCCAACTCAATTTTCTCCAGTCACTGGGATCAAATTGTTTCTAGAGGACACAAAGAACCTGCCTAACTTGATATTTCTGGTTGCCATAAATCTCTTCTGATAGTTGCTTTGTCTGTTTCATGTCATGCTCAAATTTGATGTCTCAGGCCAGAGAATGATTATTGTCCCTCACAGCAACCTGCTGAGAACAATTAGCAAGGACCACAGAGCAAAATAGTTAAGTGGGAGATCTGAGTAGAACCTCTGCTTTTACTGATATTAATTCATTGATTATATTAAACTATGTTAATTTTATTTATCTTTGTTGTCTTCATCTAGGATTTGAAATCTAATAAGCACTTATCAAAGTAGTAGTCACACAAAGAATTGAAAAAGCAGAAACAAAGTTCACATGACACCCCAGAATATTTTTGTTTTTGATGTTCAATATAATTCATTTCACGGTTCAATTCAGTACAGTAGCTGGCTTGAACAAACCAATACAGGAGAAATCAATAGTTTAAAGCAACAATTTCATTATTATACTAAAACAAGTGCTATCTGAATAAAACAAACTTGACATATCTTCAACATGAAGAAATCAATCTAATAGAACAGTCTTGATTGTTTCTTTCTCTACATATAGGAAGATTTGTATTATATGCTGATCAAAGCATAAAATTATGTGCCCATATATCTTAGACATATTTTATGTTCTCAGTAAGATAGTAAGAAAATGTGACTTAAAAGTAGTTTTTAAAAGAAAGTGTCTTTCACAAAGAAGAAATCACTGTACAGGCACTTTTCTTCCTCAAGAAAGGCATCTCTTACCTGAATGACATTAAATAGGTCACTGTCCTCAATCAAGAACAAGCCTTCCAGTATAAACCTGCAATAAATCTTCCACTGGCAATGGCAAGTAAGGTAATTTGCAAGAGTAATCACAATCCTCACTCCTTATATTATCAATATGTGATTTTCAGCTCCTCTCATCAAAAGGCGGAGGCTATTTCCTCACCTCTGTATTGAGGTTTACTTAGTGGAGAGAATGGGATGACCAACAGTGTACCATTTCCAAGGTCAAGATATCAAGTGTCAACCTTCCATGCACATTTCAGATCTTTGCAGCCTGCATGTACACAAGACAGGCAAGTCTGAAAATAAGAGAAGCCTACCTGAAAGAGGGGGGTTGTCACAACTGGCGCCAGACCAACAACTCTCAAAACAACCCAGCAGCAGACCATTCACATGTGATTAGACCAGAAAAACCAACCAGCTGAGCACAGTGCAAATTGCCATTTGGAGACATGTGAACTAAATGAACAGTGGTTTTAAACCTCTATATTTGGGGATGGCTTATTACAGGGAAACTGGAGGGTAGCTTCTTTGTTTTCTGACAAAAGGATGAGCGGGAACATTATTAACTCTGTCTTAAATTACAGCTTGCGTTTCAAGTGGAAGCAGTGTCAGTTCCGTTTAAAGTCAACAAAATAGATATTATTATTTATTATGATGTAGTGGCCAGCCTGTAGCCTTGCAAAGCAGGAGAGACTCCCAAGTTGGGGAGTTGGGTTAGGGGCTGGGAGGCAGCCTCTCAGCCTCCCCAACCCTAACCCCTGTAAATCTTTTCCCTGGGCTCTCTCGGCATTCCCTAGATTGGCCTTACCTTTTCGACTGACACACCTCTCTTCGACTCCTAACCATACCCTTGTAGTGGTCTGGTAGCTGCGTTTTCAGAGACGCTGCCCTTATATACCTGACCTCTAGGTTCAGGTGAGCACACTTACGCACACCACGCCATGCTCCAGGTTTCCACAATCAGGCACGATGCCCCGTGCCTGCTCCCAAGCGCCTTCTGCAGGTGATAGCCACAGAGGCTAGTGGTGTAAAAGCCGGAATTCACTTACCCTACATACCCCCAGAATCATCTCACTAGATGGCTATTATAGGAACAGGTGGCTGGTATAGAGACATCAGTTAGCAACATAGAGAATCCACTCCTCTTAAAGCAGAAGTCTTTCGAGGGCAGAACCAGCACTGCCAAGGCTGCTTTTGTGCCAGAAGAAAAAAATCCAAATTGAATTATTGTTGCACGAATGTGTTGCTTTGATTTCTAAAATTTTCCATAATAGCTCGAGTCACTTTTGTTGTGAAAAGGGAGGCTGAAATTTTGGACATAATATTGATACAAAAAGAAAATCCATAAATCAAACACTAGCGCTATTTTGACAATTACAAATATGGAGAGAAATCCCTTTACAGTCTTCAGATTAGAATATAATTATTGCTGGACTACAACTTTGGGAAGGGAAAGAGATAACTTTCAGTTACATTGTGAAAACAAAAGGACTATGCTAATTCAAATATCAGGAAGAGAAACCAGTTTAAACCCATACAAAACTGAAAAAAGAAAATTAATAATATTTGAGAAGCACAGTTAACTATCCTTCTATGAACGAATTTGTGTGGGAAAACTCTTTATCAAGTATTTCCTCAAGTTTTATGATTATCCCTTGCTCTAGTAAGTGCTCACATATCCACCAATTTACATCTGCCACCCAAGCATTTTTCTGTTTATTTACAGTTTATTTTTAGATTTATTTTGAAAGCAGACCTTTTTATTAAGAAGCTTTTCTGACTTACTCAATTAATATTGATTTAATAATTATTTTCCTCACAGAAAGCCCATTTTAACAAATTAAATCAGAGCTTTAAAAATATTTTGAAAAATCCCCGCCCACTAATTTCCTCTTCAGAGTCAATTGCCAAGTCTGTATTACTTCTTTTCTAGCTGAAAGGACAATTGATTTTCTGTGCTAAGGAAATACAAACTCATTTTGTATTATAAAATGACAAAATTATCATTTTTTCTCCAGGAAAATAAAATAAAGTAAAAAGATAAACACAAATAAGTGTATATAAACTCACCTTCCCCAAATTTGGGCACCTGTAGTCTGTGATTTTAAAGTATCAAAGTGACACAAGTTGAATTAGAACAGGATCTTTTTCTTGAGAAAATACCAAAAAGGAGGAAAGTGGTTGAAATCATTAAGAAAAGAAGCTATATTTAATAAAAGAAATAAAAACAAAAATATTTATTTTATTGAGGTCGCATCAATTTGTTTATGTCTGTGATTCAGAAGTATGAGATAACACTCCTTCAATGTATCTAACTGCATCACACCTACCATCAAGGAACAATACAATTTAAAGATTTATTCATTTATTCATATAGAACTGGGGTACAGGCCAGAGATGTGGAGGGTGAGAGGGAGCAGAAAAGACAGATCGACGAAGTACACTGCTGAGGGGAACAGCGGGAGGGTCAGGAGAGGTCTGCCTGGCCATGTGGATCTCCTCCCGGGTGGGAATCAAACTCATGTGGAAGTGGTTTAAGCTTTCCAGTGCTGTGCTTTAACCCGCTGCGCCACCAGGGAACGCCCAGAACAATACAATTTAAAGCAATCTCTTAATTATCTTTACAAACCTAGAAACCTAGAAACATGGCCAATATTTATATTTCCATTATTTCAGTTTTGCCCAAAGTCTTGCTTCCTAACCAGCATTTTCCTTCTTTTTAAATATAAAATTACCTATTCTGTAAGCTTTCTGTAAAAATGTTCCTAGCCCTTAATATTCATTATGCTTATCAAGCTTTACTAAAGATTAAAAAAAAAAAAACCTTTATATTAATAAGGAAGACATGGAATCTGTATCTTTGCCTCACTTTTAAAATCATACTCACAGTTGAATAAAGCAAGGTAAACTTAAGATGAACTTAGAGACCGATGAATTCATTCTTCTCTTTTTATTCAACACCATGCTTAACTTTCAAAAAAAGACATAACTTTAGCTTTGTGACCCACCACTTTATAAATACATTTACTTTTTAAGAAATATGGTTGAAATAAAAAATCTAAAATTGGACAAAATTACTGTGAAGCCAAGAAGCAAAAAACAGCTGCCCTTTTTCTAAGCATAAGATTCACTCAGTTGAATCATGCTAACCTTAATCTGCAGACTCCTTTTGAGCTGACAAGTCATTTCAGCTTATGTCTCATCATGTCAAATTTAGGCACTTACAGACCACATTTATATTAATGTGTAAAGTACAAAAATGTTCTTCATAAAACCATATTATCTCCCACGTCTTTCTATTTTTTTACTATGTTAAATTGGACTCTTGCCTCCTAAGTTAATCTAATTCATAATAAGAATTAGAATCTAATAGTGAAAGAATTTTATAAGTGATTTGGTAAATATGAAATCAATCTAAATCAGGAAACTGAGATCAAGGTACTTCCAGGTTGAGTTCTTCATGGTAACAGACTACTGAATTATTATTATTGTATAACCAGTTGGCAGAAAAGAGAGAACCTAAGAAGGCATTAAATCTCAAAAAGACACACTAATCTCAGCCATTAAATCTGTACCTTTCTGACCCAAATGCCTTCCAAAGATCCCCTTTCAAGTACCACCACTACGAATTATGATTTCAACAAAGTAATTTGAGGGGGACATAAATACTTTGTCTATAACAAAATTCATGTTGTTTCTTTGAACATTTCTAACTCTTAGAATACTTCTACAAGGCCTTTGTTCTTGCCTTGCTTTAGTAACTCTAGTCATTTTTTGTGCCTCTTTTGCTTGGAGTCCCAAACTGTTCACTATTATTATAACTCATGTCTTCTGCCAGAAACTGTGAGAATGTGGCAGAGTAACTTACAAGTTTTGAGGATGATGAAATCATAGTTTCTTCACAGTTCTTAACACAGAGTGGCTGTGTTTGGAGAGGAAAAATCTTTTACTGAGAGGAAATGCAAGGAAATTTACCATGTGAAAAAAAAAAACTTATATTCTTAGAGTAATAAACACAATTGTTAAATGTACACACTCAGATTTATACATCTAGTGAGTGTAAATTATTACTTTTAAACAATTATTTTAAAAATAGGACCCTCCCTGGTGGTACAGCTGGTTAAAGCACAGCACTAAGAAGCTAAAGCCACGTTAGCATGAGTTTGAGTCCCACCCCAGAGGTGATCCATATGGCGCAGCAGACCTCTCCTGACCCGCCTGCTGCTCCCCTCAACAGTGTACTTCGTCAGTCCACCTGCTCTGTACATGATTCTATCTCTGATGAATCTTCTCACTGCACCTGCACCTCTGGCCTATACCCCAGTTCTGTATGCATAAATAAATATTTTTTTAATTAATAAATAAATAAACTAAAAAGTGACAAAAACAAAATTTGTAAATAAATTTGTTTTAAAAATAAATACTAATAAATAGGCCCTCCCTGGTGGAGCAGCGGGTTAAGCACAGCACTAAGAAGCTAAAGCCACTTCTGAATGAGTTTGATCCCCGCCTGCCCCGGAGGTGACCACATGGCGCGGCAAACCTCTCCTGACCCGCCCGCTGCTCCCCTCAGCAGTGTTCTTCGTCGATCTGCCTGTTCTGCTCCCCACTCTGTCCCTGGTGAAGCCTCTCATCACCCCTGCATCTCTGACCTGTACCCCAGTTCTGTAAGCATAAATAAATAATCTTAGAAAAAAAATAAAATTTTAGCAAAATAATTACATCTGTGGATGAGACAAAGTCTAGGTAGATAGATAAATAAAATAGGGTATCAAGAAATGAGAAATTACAAAGAAACACTAAAATTTGAACAGATATATGAATATGAAATATTTCTCTTTAATGGACTAATCAAAAAGTTATTTTCCTATTTTGTGGGTTCAAATTCATTTAATCAGTATTTTTTAAAGAGAAAATATTAAAGAATTTGACTTTTTTTTCAATTTTCCAAATATACAGTTTTGAAATTGAATCTTCAACCTATTACTTCAAAGTTATCTACCCATGTAATTTTGGGAGCTTGGGTAGCTTCTTTGAACTTCAAGTGAAGTTATTTAAGCTAAATGCTAAAAATATAGAAGGCATGCAAAACTCATTCATTTCTTTCACTTTATATTTTTTTATCCAAGTAGGAATACATGGTACTCAATAATTAGTGAATTTAGCCTAATTTTTGTTAGAAGAAAAATAACTCCATAATTAATAATGGACAGTAGGTTAGATACCATCTGTCTCTGTGAAATTAACATTTTGATTAAATATACTTCATTCAGGGAATTATTTTCAATTTGTTAACAGTGGTGAAAGAATCAGGTAATTTTCAGAATGGAAATGATAGGTAGTTTGTTAGAAATGTACAATGCTTGAGATAATTACTAAAAATGGCAGTCTGGTTGTGATTGTTATATTTCTGCCTGATCCTCTTTAAAAAGCTTTTATTTTTTTCTGGAACACATGTCTATTTTAGTTTACCGGGTGAGTTGTCACAGCTATCACCTTTCTGGACTGTCTCTTCAAATTAGGGAAAGCTATTTTAATAAATGAAGAAAGCGTTACACTCTGTTAAACCATGTTTTCATGTCTGTCTTGAAAACTCTATAATGGAGAATCATATGTCTTATCTTGACCTAAAGAAGAATGGCAAAATTAGTTGTTGGCATCATTTGCCTTATTATATCTGATGGTAGTAACTAGAGTTAACCTTATTGACACATGAAGTCTGCAGCTTTGTAGTAATGTTTTGTGTTAGGTTTAGAGGCACATCTATATAGAATACATTTTCCCAATACCTTGTAAGGCAGAGCAAAATAATGTTAAGCCCCATGAGATCTGTAAGGAAACCCTGATCTATCTCTCTAAATTTTGTAGAATAAAAATTTAAAAACTGCATAGAAACATACCTAATTAGAAGGGGAAAATACAGACTAAAAGTAAAGGGATGGAAAACAATCCTGCAGGTAAATGGCACCCAAAGGACAGAAGGGAGAGCCATACTTATATCAGACAAGAAGGCTTCCAGCTTAAAATAGTAGCAAGAGGCAGGCATGGACACTATGTAAGGATCAAGGGAACAATACAACAGGAAACATGACACTCATCAGTATATTGCCCCCAAACAAAGGATTACAAAATATATCAACAATGTCTGTTCATTGGAGAAGATACATAAATACATATATGGTTGGAGATTTCAATATCTCACACTCACCAATGGACAAAGGAAAGGGACAGAAAAAAAACAAGGACATATTTTCCCTAAACAAAGAACTAGATCACACGATCTAATAGACATTTGCAAGTACCACACTCCCCCAAAAGCTGAATACACATTTTTCTCAGATATACATGAGCCATTCTCCAGTATCGACCACATACTGGGTCATAAGTCAAACATCAACAAGATAGAATTCCTTAAAAGATAAAAGGTAGAATTCCTACCAAGTATCTTGTCTTACCATAAAAGTGTTGACTTGCAAATCAACTACAAAAATCAAACAAAGAAATACTTTAATATGTGGAGGTTGAATAATAAGCTACTAAGTGACCACTACCATTGGGTTAATGAAGAAATCATAAAGCAACTTGAGGCAAATAATAATCAAGATGCAATTTTTCAGAATACATGGGACACAGCAAAAACAGTTCTAAAGAAAGTATGTAGCAATGCAGGACCACATTACAAAACTAAAGTTTCCACAAAAACAACCAGTCTCTCATCTCAAACTAGAAAAAGAAAAACAAAAATTCTAAAGGTCAGTAAATGGAAAGAAATAATAAAGCTTAGAGAAGAAATAAATGGTGAAGACTGACCTGTTCAAATGTATATCTCATAACTGCTATGGAGATTAACACAGTAACACATGCAGTGACTTCAATTAAATAGTTGACAGGTCAGTACTGACTAAAAAAATAGTTCTAACAATGAAATAAAGGCAAAAATTATTATTTCTAGTCACTTTTTTTTTCATTAGTGTCAGTTTGTGTATCATAGGGAACGTTGTGGTATACATTTTCTCTTTTATATATTTTTTTCAGTTTCTCTGATAATTTTTTAATATCATTCTGTTATTTTGCCTAGAATTGGGAAGAATTAAAGGACTATGGTGATGGATCACAGGAGGTATAGTGGTGGGAGAACTACAAGGAATACACCTGAGGGGAGAAATCAAATACTATATGAAAATTAAAAAAATAAAAATGTAATAAAATTAGAAATTAACTTTTTTTTAAAAAAAGATTTATTTATTTAAGCTTACAGAACTGGGGAAAGGCAAGAGGTGTGGTGGGTGAGAAGGTTCACCAGAGGCAGAGTGGGGAGCAGAACAGACAGATTGATAAAGTCCACTACTGAGGGGAGCAGCCGGAGGGTCAGAAGAGGTCTGCCAGGCCATGTGGGTCACTCTGGGGTCGACCATGATTGAACTCCTGCAGCAGTGGCTTCGGAGAGCTTCATAATGTGTTTTAACCCGTTGCGCCACCAAGGAAAGACGTGAAATTAACTTTGTTTAAAAGGAGTGTTCTTAAGGACTAAGATTGGATTTAATCACCACTGAATATCCAGGGATGGTTTTGCCTGATGAGTACACAGATGTTTAATTGATGAGTGAATTGTTTACCTGTAACACTTTGTGTGATCACTAGAGGGAAAGGATTAATAATACTATGGAATTATATTCTGCTTGTATACACACATATGTATATAACACATTAAGAAAATGTCATATTTATGGCAGGAATAAAAGCAAAGTTTTATTTGAATGGTATATTATAATGGTTAATATGAATTGATTGATAAACTTCTCCATTTTAACACCTATGTTTCCTAATATAGATAAGTAAGGCTTTCTATCTTTTTTGTCATGAGTTTATGTTTTCATTAAATTTTATCTATTTAATTTAGATGGTCAAATTTCATTATAAATTAGAATCCCATTGTATTAAAATTATAATATATTATTAGCATTTTCTTTTTTAAACATTTATTTATTTATGCATATAAGAACTTGGGTACAGGCCAGAGGTGCAGGGGGTAAGATCATTCACCAGAGACAGAGTAGGGAGCAGAACAGGCTACTTCATTAAAATACATTGCTGAGGGGAGCAGCTGGTGAGTTAGAAGAGGTCTTCTGTGCCATGTGGATCACCTCCCTGGCCAGGAGGATGGAACTTATGCTTCAGTGGATGTGGATACTTCATAGTGTTGTGCTTTAACCCTTAGAGTCAACAAGGAGGTCCTGAACACATTAGATCTTATTACAAAAATTTAAAGGTATGTCCTAGTCTACAAATGTAAAAGTAATATTGATTCTCTATATATATTAAGAACCATTTCCCATATGTCCTCTCCTTTACTATTCACCCAATTTATTATTAGAAAAAATATTGTATTTAAAATTTTTTTAAAGATTTATTTATTTATGTATACAGAACTGGGGTACAGGCCAGAGGTGCAGGGGGATGAGAGAATTCGCCAGAGGCAGAGTGGGGAGCAGAACAGGCAGATTGATGCAGTACACTGCTGGGGGAGCAGCAGGCAGGTCAGGAGGGTCAACTGTGCCATGTAGGTCACCTCCCTGTCCGGGAATTGAACTCTCACTGAAGCAGCTTCTGCTAGATTCTTAGTGTTGTACCTCAACTATTTGTGCCACCAGGGAGGGCCCAGATTTAAATTTTTAAATATAAGTAGTTTGTTCATAAATTCATCAACATTTGTATAATGTTAACAATAAACATACTTCTTTGATATCAATATTCTTGCTTTACACTTTACCCTCTAAGAGTCTTTTTTTTTTTTTCTGGAATAAATCCTCAAATAATCACTTCAAAAATGATCTAATGATAATGTGTTAATTAAGAGTGATTTTTGCCTGCAAGTAAAACATAGATATAATAGCAGCTTAGAAAAAGATTTATTTGTTCCTTATAAGTAGAAGATTGAATATGGAAGGCTACTAGATTTGATTCTTAGTGGTATAAAGTTAACCTAATATCTCTACAATTTTCTTTATAAAATAGTTACTGCTACAAGTCTGATGCAGTTTTATTATTGTATAATGTGGGCAATCTCAACTATAAATTGACAGTGGGAAAGAGAATATAAATGATCATTGGAACTCCAAAAAAGCAGTATTTTGTTATATTAGCTAACTTTTAGTAGAATTACATGAATGAACAACTATTTTGCTACTACTTAAATAAAAGCTTTTTGGGATAGTTTATCTTTCTTGAAACTATGTCTGCTTAATATTTTGAATGTATTAGTATATTTCATTTTCCCAATACCAATGATGAGTAAACATTGTTAATTTTACCCTTCTTCTTATTATTATTTTATAAATAAAACTGTTTTGTTTCTGTTTATGGTGATGAATTATCACCAAAAAAAAAAAAAAAGATATATTCTAGTCCTAACTCCTGATACTTGTGAATGTGACCTTATTTGGAAATACATTCTTTGCAGGTTCAATCCATTTAAAATGAGATTAGAGTGGGCCTTAATCCAAAGACTGGTTTTCCTTATAAAGGAGGGAAGTTTTGACATAAACACACAAAAGGAAAATACCATGTGATGACAGAGATTGGAATGATGTATCTACAAACTGAGAAATACCAAGGTTTATCAGCTTTTACCAGAAATTAAGAGAAAAAGGAAAGATAATCTAAAAACTTTAAAAAGAAGCTTGGCCAACACTTTTATTGAAGAACTTCCAGTTTTCAGAATTATGAATTAATAGATTTCTGTTGATTTATGTCACACATCTCTTGGAAATTTGTTAAGATGCCCTTAGGAAATGAATGCATTAAGTTTCTAAAATTTCTATGGATTCTCTTAAGTATGAATCTCTTTTATTAATCCTATTTGGCACTAGGTATTCCTATAAATCTAAAGAGGTATGTTTTATGTCTGAAAATGTCTGACTATATCTTTGATGAATTTCTTACTTACATTTTTGTTGTTCTTTCCTGGAAGACATAACAAATGAAGGGAATCTTTTATCACTACATTGACTACAGTCATTTCATATGTATGAACAGGAAAGGGACCTAACTATAGAAAATCTCATGATTGTAACTGTAACAGGGTGGTCCCTAGGAAAAGGGGAAGTTCCAGGTTACCTGCCCCACCCAGAAGGAGGGTGGAGCTGAGCAGAGAAAAAGGAGAGAGGAGAAGAAATCAGGGCAGAAGAAGAGAAGGAAGCAGGATGGAGAGCCTGGAGACCTGAGGAAGCCACATGGAGCAGCAAGCATGTGAAGAAGAAACCGTGCTTGTTTCCTGACCCTGGACTGGTTAAGGCAGATGTGGGTGAGATACTTGTAGGGAGGTGACTATGGCAGTGTTTATATTGATTTTGATTTTGCTCTTTTCCTCTCAGATTTGTCTGGCCATTTCTGACCCTTTTCCATGGGTCCCGGCCAGAAGGTGCTTTAGTCTTGTGGCAGGCTTTCAGGCCTTGCTTTGGGCCAATCCCTTTTGGGTTGACTTTTGCCCACGAGGGGATGGGTAACTTCAGGTGTTTGATTTAGAAGTTATATTCTTTGTGTTCCATATTGTATATTCACTGTATTAAAGTCACTTTTCATTAAAGCTTTATATGTTTTGTCTTGTTGCGGCGGATGGCAGAACCCACTTAGAGCAGGCAGGTTTTGGGACTTCAGGGGTGCCTCTCTCTGAATTGAGGTGCCCGATAACAGTTTTATCCCAACCTGGTTGCTCAGCTCCTCCCTCACATCCTGTCCTGCTTCTCCTTGGTACTGGTGGGATTTGGAGTTCCAGTATCTGGAGTGGGTGTGGAGTCCATGAAACCTGTACCTGTTACAGTCTGGCCATTTCTGACCCTTTTCCATGGGTTCCGGCCAGAAGGTGCTTTAGTCTTGTGGCGGGTTTTCAGGCCTTGCTTTGGGCTAATCCCTTTTGGGTTGACTTTTGCCCACGAGGGGATGGGTAACTTCAGATGTTTGATTTAGAGGTTATATTCTTTGTGTTCCATACTGTATATTCACTGCATTAAAGTCCCTTTTTTTATTAAAGTTTTATATGTTTTGTCTTGATGTGGCGGATGGCAGAACCCACTTAGACCAGGCAGGTTTGGGGCTTCAGGGGTGTCCCTCTCTCCCTGTCCTCTAACAGATTTGGCGCCCAACGTTGTAGGATAAGAGCCATCCGTGGTTAATCAGTCCCATGGGGAAAGTTGGCTTCCTCATGGCACTGACTACCTTAAAAGTAAATGGTTTTTGTTTCTAGTTTTTTTCAGATGCAGATTTGTTAAAACACTGGCTTGGCCTTGTGAAAATTCTATGTGTATGTGTACAATTTTCTTGTGGTCACTTGCTAAGAGATTTGGTTTTGTGGAAATTGTGTAGCAGTTTTACTCAAATTATAGCAGTTTGGACTATGTGGACAGATCAAAGATGGCGTCTGAGGCCACTTGGTTGGCTTTGTTGGGCCCAACAAGTAATTGCGCCCTTCTGCCTTCCTTTGAGTCTATGTGACCCCTCCCTAAGCCCGACAGATATGCAGGCAAATACCACACCCTAGCTTTAGTTCCTGGGACCAGTCAAAATTGGATCCTGATATCAGCTCCTGATTCATGGCTGAGACATCTATTCCTGGAAACCCGCCCTTGTGTGGTTGAACTGTAACGTGAGCTGTGACGCTTGTTAATCTTTGAATTCATTTGCTAAATTGAATTTACGCAGGTTATGATGATTGTAAGGGCCAATGAGGCCTATATATATTCCCTGACATTCCTCTGGTCGGGGTCTTGCTCCCCTTGTGTGGCCTGTGTGCCTGCAAGAAAGCTTGACCCCAGCTAGCTGGCTTAATAAACTCCACTTGCTTGTGCTTCACTGGTCCTGTCCTTTGTCGAGGGAGGCAACCGGGTGATTTTGGACCTTAACAGCTTCTCTGAAACTTGGAAGATTTTGTTCTTTTGGGCTCCTCCTAAGATTTTGCATTTCCTTTGTTAACTAAAGTTAAGTTGCTAGGACTTTGGACTTCTTTTTTTGTGACCTCTACTGTTTTGCCAAACTTGACAGCATTTCTAAAAGCAATGATGGATTTTTCCAGTGTTAGTTTCCTTTGACTTTGACTACTCCCTGATCTCTGCCTTAGGGGTTTTGCAAGCCAACAATGGAGCAGTGGTATTTAAATTAGCAAATGTATGCTTGGATGCAAAGAAAGACTAAGCCTTGAGCAGTAACTAGTAAATACTGGTAACCTTCATGGATTCTTGGAGATAGCTTTAATTTTTGCAAAGTCTAGATTAGAAAAAGTAGAAAAGATATTTAGTATAAAGGGTTTGCTGCTGTAAATTTTGTCTACACAATTTGTTTGGGGCATGTTTGTCATTTGAATTCTGGATCTGTATGATTACTGAGACTCAATCCCAGGGTCGTGGGTTCGAGCCCCATGTTGGGCACCAAGTCTGTTAGAGGACAGGGAGAGAGGGACACCCCTGAAGCCCCAAACCTGCCTGGTCTAAGTGAGTTCTGCCATCTGCCACATCAAGACAAAACATATAAAACTTTAATAAAAAGGGACTTTAATGCAGTGAATATACAGTACGGAACACAAAGAATATAACTTCCAAATCAAACATCCAAAGTTACCCATCCCCTTGTGGGGATTGGCCCAAAGCAAGGCCTGAAAACCCTCCACAAGACTAAAGCACCTTCTGGCCGGGACCCATGGAAAAAGGTCAGAAATGGCCAGACAAGTCTATGAGGAAAAGAGCAAAATCAAAATCAATATAAACACTGCCATAGTCACCTCCCTACAAGTATCTCACCCACATCTGCCTTAACCAGTCCAGGGTCAGAAAACAAGCACGGTTTCTTCTTCACATGCTTGCTGCTCCATGTGGCTTCCTCAGGTCTCCAGGCTCTCCATCCTGCTTCCTTCTCTTCTTCTGCCCTGATTTCCTCTCTTCTCTCCTTTTTCTCTGCTCAGCTCCACCCTCCTTCTGGGTGGGGCAGGTAACCTGGAACTTCCCCTTTTCCTAGGGACCACCCTGTTACATAACCTGTACTGAATGATTCTCACAATTGTTCTAAGGCTCTTTTCTTGCCTTATATTTTTGTTTAATCTGAATATGGAATTTCTCTGAATTCTGTAAGAATAACTGTTCTTTCCCTTCCAATATCACATCTGCATGTTTTTGTTGTAGATTTCTTTCTTCCCATTTTAGCACCATTTCATTCTATTTTCTATCTCTTTTATTCATAATATCTAGTCTATTATCAAAATTCTCTCTTATTGTACAGGTTTTCTTGCTTTAGAGAGAGTAAATGTCTATATACAGACTGTTATTTTGAGTTAAGCCACTAATAGTTTTTAATCTACTTATGATATTAGTATGTTATTCTCTACCTTAGAAAAACCCCTTAATATCCTTTGATATTCCCGTGTTTAAATTTACATATGCTCCAAATTATACTCAAGTAAACTCCTAAATTTTGTCTGGCTTTTAAAGAAAGAATTAATGCCCACTTTACTCAAAATGTTTTAAAAATACAAGAAAAGGAAAGCCCCCTAATACATTTTATGGTGCCTATATTATCCTGACACCAAACAAGACAAAAGTGGCACATAAAAATAAAATTATTAACCAATATCTGTGATAAACAAAGAATCAACAATTTTCAACAAGCAGTACAAATCAAATTCAATTTTTATATTTGTCATCATTTTTTAAATTGTATCAATTTATTGAGGTCATATTGAACAATAATATATTTCATTTCAGTAAATGCAGAGATTAACTTGATATGATTCAGCATATATTTATGTAAAAACTTTAACCAAAGTGGAAAATGAAGGAACTCACCTCAATAAAGACCATTTATCACAAACCAACAGCCAATATTCAATGGTGAAAAACTGACACTTGCCATTAAGATGAGGAACAAGTTATCAATTCCAATTCTTACCATTTGTTTAATTTAGTACTTATTAGAGATTTTTTACTAGAGCTATTAGATAAACACAGAAAATAAGTGGAATCCAAGTAAGAAATGAAGTTATCGCTATTTCACTATTTGCAGATGATATAATATCATATATAGAAAATCCTAAAATGTCATCAGAGTTCATAGAACTAATAAACATACAATAGGGAAATATACAAATCCATCCTTTTTTATACACCAAAAAGCAGAAGAAATCAAGAACATAACTACATTTATAATTTATTTAAAAGGAATAACTCAGTAGCAACATAATAAAGGAGGAAAGATCTATTAAATGTGAACTGTAAAATCTTACATAGAGACATAAAGAGGTGAGGTATGTCACATACTCATGGATGGGGAAGATCAATATTATCAAAATTACTACTGTTTTGCCTAATATGACATACAAAATTTTTTTTAAAGATTTATTTATTCATACAGAACTGGGGTACAAGCCAGAGATGCGGAGGGTGAGAGGATTCACCAGGAACAGAGTGGGGAGCAGAACAGGGAGATCAATGAAGTACACTGCTGAGGGGAGCAGCGGGCGGGTCAGGAGAGGTCTGCCACGCCATGTGGTCACCTCTGGGGCAGGCGGGGATCGAACTCATGCGGAAGTGGTTTCAGCTTCTTAGTGCAGTGCTTTAATCCGCTGCGCCACCAGGGAGGGCCAACATACAAATTTATTGACTATCCATCAAAATACTAGCAATAAGAGGCCCTCCATGGCGGCACAATGGGTTAGGATGCAGCACTGCAAGCTGGCCACAGCCACTTCAGTGTGAGTTCCATCCCCAACCCTGGAGCTGACCCACATGGTGCAGCAGACCTCTCCTGTCTTGTCCACTGCTCCCCTTAGCAGCGTACTTCATCAATCTGTCTGTTCTGTTCCTCTCTCTGTCTCCGGTGAATCCTTTGCCCCTGCCCCTCTGGCCTATCCCCTATACTTATAAAGAAAAGTAAATCTTTACAAAAACAAAACAAACAAAAAAAAACTAAATGAAAAAAATACAAGCAATAAGAAACTTAAGAGCTGTTTATATTTGCATGGAAGAGCTGCTTACATTTTCATGGAACCACAAGCATCCTTGAAGTGTGGAAGCAAATATGAGGAAAAAAGGAAATGGAAATATGCTACCTGACCACAAATTTTATTTTAAAGCAATAGTATTTAAAACAACATGGTATCAGCACAAAGATAGATGTATGGATCCATGGAACAGAACTGAAATCTCAGAATAAATCTCCTCATTCTTATACCCAAAGAACTAAAGTCAGTAAGAAAATTAAGAATTGGTACTAACTCAAGCTGAAAAAGACTTTTTATACAGTGAAGGAAAATACAAGGCTAATAAATAGCTATCCTATTGATTGGGAAAAAATACTTATATAAAAGTAATAAGAGAATTGTTGGGTCCCAGCTGGGATGAGCATCCCCAACCACCCCTGGAGCTTAAACACAAGATCATAGCAGGGAGAAAAACATCCTGTTTTGTCTGCCACCTGGGTGTGTTGTTTAACCTGTGAGCGGCTGGTCAATATCTGCCCTGATCCCAGTGAGGCATGTGAGGGAGACTTCCTCTGGGCCCCAGGCCAACACCCTGGGACTAAGGGTATAAAAGGGAGGCTGGAGGGAAAAATAAAGAGACATTTTGCTGCAACCATCTGTGAGAGCTGCTTCTTCAACCTCGACGTCCCCCGCTCAGACTCGTATCCCTGCCGTGCGGGCGCGGCAAGAATCATATCCAAGATATATAAAAATTTATGCAAATCAACAGTAAAATTCAAATAATTAATAAATGTGTAGCAGATATAAAGACAGTTCTCTATAGAATATACCCAGAAGATCAAAAGACATGAATAAATGTTCACTGTTACTTTTAATAAGTATAGATGCATATTAAACTATAACAATATACTATCTCATGTTCTTGAGAATGGCACATATTAAAAAGACCTCCAACAACAAATTTTGGAAAAGATGTGGAGAAAAAGAACTTTATTATACAAACTAGTGAAACCACTATGGAAAGCAATTTGTATTTGCCTTCTAAAACTAAAAATAGAAGCAAGGCATGACCCACTCTTGGATCAATATCCACAGAATATGAAATTATCAACACACACACAAAAAAAACCCATATGCTCAAAATGCTCATATAGTACTGCTTACAATAGGTAAAATGTTCATTGATGGAAAATAAATACTGACCACTGAGTGCTATATACTCACCAGAAGTATTATATATACATAAAAGGGGTGACCTACAGCAATTTCCAACTGAGAAAATGCAGTGCTGCAAAGTAAGTCAGAATGATACAAACAAATACTAAACATTTACATAGCAGTGAATTTGATAGTGTAAAACACTTTTCAAAGACAGTGGACATCCTGAGGGTTCTGAAGTTAAGAGGAAATAGGATAGGGAGGGAAAAGGGGATACAACAAATGGAGGTGGAAAAGACATTTAAAGATACTATTTAAAAAATAAATAGTAAAAAGCAATAATAGAAATTTCTAGAACAGTGTATAAATCTTATGTTCTTCTTTCATACAGATGCCATTGCAAGACTATTACTGTCAATCACTTTGTCTTACCAGTTTTGAATACTATTTTTCTGAAGAATCACTAAATAATTTGTGCGTTTCTTTATAAGTATTATGCTGTAAGAGAGAATTAGACATTTTGTGATGAACTTAATCTATGTGGTGAATTTAATGTAGAATATGCAGAAGTTGATCCATGAAAACATTTTAAGAAAAACACTTTAATAAAGTTTAAAAAGGAATAGAAGTGAGTTTCAAGGGATTAAGTTCTTTTTCTTTCTTTTTTTAAAATAATGCAGGTTATTGTTAGAGAAAGGAAGAAAAAGTATCTTCATGCCAAGAAAATTCTTTCATGACCCTTTGTGGGAATGCATGATAACTAGACTATTGTGGTATTTATTTAGTTATGTATGAATGTTGAATTGTTATTTCATAATCTTGAAAATATTTTGTATTCTATATACTTCAATTATACCTAAACTTTAAAAATTAATATATATATATACTTTTGAGGTTGAAAACAGTCCTATTTTTACATAATTATTTGACAAATATATACAAAATTCCAGGGTCAAGCATACTTGCTCATTTTTGAATGAGGAAACTTGTGTTCATTTTATCTTCTTTGTGTTATTTGATTATACATCTATTTTTAAATTGGGAAAGATTCACAGACACCACAGCAAAAACAAAGGCAAAGTAATTACACTCCCTTCCCTCTTAACCTCAGCACCCATAGTATACTTATTATTTTCACTGCCTTTTGAAAGTGATTCACATTACTGAATTGATTTTGATGTAAATATGTAGTATTTGTATCACTCTTACTTTGCTACACACAACAAATCTCTCAGTAAAAAGGCTCTACTCATTTTCACATTCAGCAATTAATTATTTATATGACACTGAACACACTGTTCTCGTTGAAATAAATGGTGCCACCTACTGGTTGAATTTTCATAATAAAGACCTGCATTAATTAAAAGGAGAACGGGAAAATAACATTGCCCTTAATTCCACTTCCTGACAAAAACCTCTTTAAAGCACATTGAAGAGTCAGGAGTAGAAATTTGATACCCTGATCAAAATTCATTTTGAGGAATGACTGAAGATGAGGGTACTTGAAACTAGGTATTTGATTAGGCATTTGTGGGTAAACAAGAAATTTCTTCAGAGTACTATATTTTATTTATTTTAAAATTAAATGGAAAAATCCAACATCAAAGTATAATAAATGAAAGTAAAATAAACAAAGATATGTTCAATTGTAAAAGAAACTTTAGCTTTTTAAATAAGTAAGAGCACACAGATTTAAGTGTTTGATGTACCCATCACAAATGATCAACCAGAAGGAGAAAGATTAATACCAGATGTTTTCATTCATATGTGGAATATACAAAAACCAAACAAAAATCAGCTTCGAAAAACTGACCATAGGTCTCAGGCATCCTGAAGGGAGGGCCAAGGAGGTGAAGTAGGGAAGAACACAGTGGATTGTGGGTGCTCCGATGGTGAGAAAACTATAGTGCCCACACCAGAGGCAAAAAATCCAGAACTATTAAAAAATTGAAAAGGGAGCCCTCCTGGTGGCACAGCGGGTGAAAGCATAGCACTAAGAAGCTAAAGCCACTTCAGCAAGAGTTTGATCCCTGCCCTGGAGATGACCCACATGGCGTGGCAGACCTCTCCTGACCGGCCCTCAGCTGCCCTCAGCATTGTACTTCGTTGACCTGCTCCCGGCTCTGTCTCTGGTGAGTCCTCTCACTGCCCCACATTTCTGGCCTGTACCTCAGTTCATAAATAAATAAATCTTTAAAAAAAAAATTTGAAAACAATCTAACACAATGACATTTCATTAAAAATAATAAAAAATAAACGAATAAAATGATGTGTCCCTTTTTGAAGGTTGGGGCTGGCGTTGCTTGGTTCTTTGTCAGTTTGGGGTTCATTAGGCTATCTGAAACAGGTAAATTTCATTGTGAAGAACACAGCTAAGATAAGTGACGATAATATATTCTAATAAAGGTTTATCTTAGAAGCAACTGTATTAGATCCTTAGGTTACAATGGAAACCTACATTGTACTACAATGTCAGTAAAAGAGATAGTTACAATATAGGTTCATTAGGCTTCATTTGGATTTGATTGCAACTAACAGACTCAATTCCCATCTCTTAATAAATAACCTAAGGGTCTACAATCCTTAAAGTCACTTTCATTATTTTCTAAATCCTAAGTTAATTGAGATAATAATGTTTCAGCTCATCAATAATGTAGTTTTTAGGCAATAGGCCCCTCATTACAATCCTCAGTATAGTCAGCTACAGCTATCTAAAGTTAGAAAATGCAAGACCGAATAACAATTATTGTAATAAATCTCAGATTGGAGAATCTCAAAAACCCAAACATTTTTAAAAATATCTTTTAATAATATAGTAGTTTATTTTTACATCATTTTGTGCCTTTTTCCATCTCAGTTGTAATCCCCGTGGGCTTCCCATCATCAAATCACCGATGTGCCATCACCATAGTCCAGTGCACTTCCCTTCCCCCAATGTATTTTATCCCATTCCCCATTCCACCCCTGTAAAATATCTCTGTTGTTCATTTATTATTATTATTTCCCCCCCTGGTCCTTTATATTCTTTATACTCCTGCTATGAATGACACCATCCAGCATTTTTCCTTTTTTTCTGGCTGATTTCACTAAGCATGATGTTTTCTAGCTCCATCCATGTTGCTGCAAAAGGCATGTGTGTGTGTGTGTGTGTGTGTGTGTGTTTGACTGCTGAGCAATATTCCATTGTGTATATGTACCACATCTTTTTAATCCCGTCATCTACTTTTGGGCATGTTGGTTGTTTCCATGTCTTTCCAACTGTGAATAAAGCAGTAACAAACATGGAGGTGCAGGTGTCTTTTTGAATCAGTGTTTTGTGTCTTTTGGGTAGGTACCTAGGGGTCAGGTTGTTGGGTCATATGGAAGCTTCATTTTTAGCCGTTTGAGAAACCTCTGAACAGTTTTCTATAGTGGTTGTACTAGTTTGCATTCCCACTAGCAGTGCAAGAGAGTTCCTTTTTGTCCACATCCTCACCAATATTTGTTGCTAGTTATTTTAAGATGTGCCATTCTCACTGGGGTGAGGTGGTATCTTATTGTGGATTTAATTTACATCTCCCTTATTACAAGTGATTTTGAACATTTTTTCATATGCTTACTGGCCATCTGCATTTCTTCTTTGGAGAAGTGTTTCTTTAGCTCTTCTGCCCAGTTTTTAATGGGGTTGTTTATTTTTGTTGTGTTTCATCAGTTCTTTGTATATTTTTGTGATCAATCCTTTATCACAAATTTTTTTTTTAAAGATTTGTTTATTTGTTCAAGAACTGGAGTACAGCCCAGAGGCTCAGGGGCAGCAAGATGCTTCACCAAAGACAGAGTGGGGAGCAGAACAGGCAGATCTATGAAGTACCCTGCTGAGGGGAGCAGTGGGTGGGTCAGGAGAGGTCTGCCACGCCATGTGGTCACCTCCAGGGCAGGTGGGAATCGAACTCATGCAGAAGTGGCTTTAGCTTCTCAGTGCTGTGCTTTAACCTGCTGTGCCACCAAAGAGGGCCTATCACTAGTTTTTTGTGAGAAAATTTTTTCCCAATCAGTGGGATGTCTGTTTTTTGTAATGTCTCTTTTGCTGTACAGAAGCTCTTTAACTTGATGTAGTCCCATCTATTTATCCTTGCCTTCACTATTATTGCATTGGGTGCTGTATCTTCAAAGATGTTACTGAAGTGTATGTCATGTAGTGTTTGGCCCATCTTTGCTTCCAGGTATTTTATGGTTTTTGTTCTTATGTCTAGGTCTTTAATCCACTTCAAGTTGATATTTTTCCATGGTGTGAGGTAGTGATCTAGTTTCAATTTTTTTGCATGTAGTTTCCCAGAAACCCAAACATTTTAAGATAATAGCTTTTACAATTTTATATTAAGACATTTTATATTAATGTACTAGTGCAAAACTGTTGAAAGAACTAATACAATAACTTCATCTCCAAATGCTAAGGAAAACTTTGATTAAAGAAAAATTTCCCAAGATGAGCGTGAAGTTAGTCAGCCAATGAGAACTATCCCACTGCAGCCCATTTGGATGACCCTCACATACCTACAATTCATACATGTACATTTAATACTGGGCGGAAGGAGTCCCCACAGACAACTTGAAGTTAAAAGTTGACTTGAATAGTATCAAGCTATTACTGGCTCTAGTTAGGCTAAGCAATCAGAATTATGATTGGTCAGGTTTTTCAATAAGACCAAACATTTTCCATATGGCAATGAGAGCTTTGTTCTGTGAGAGAAGTATGGCTTCTGGAAATAAATGCTATTGCCATAAACACAAAAGGATATTTCAACTGCTATATGGGAGAGAAAAGAACTTTCTCTTGAGGTATATGTGTAAATGTTTGTCACTTGTAAAAAGTCAATGATAAGTCCTTTATTTAATGACATTCCAAATATTCTTCATTGAGTGAAATTAAAAATCAAGTTAAAGCTCCATTACCTATAAATAATATAAATAAAATAAAATAAAACAATGTAGAATAAGCCTTTAAATAATATTCCTTTTGGGGAAAAGGAGGTAGGTAAATAAAGATGTGGAATAGAGAAATGGTATTCTTTTACTTCTAATTTTTTCCTTGATTTTCAGCAACTAAATTCCCACAACTGCTTCTCTACATCCAGGCTATGGATTGAATCTGTTACAGGGGAGACAGGGGCGCCCCTAAGCCCCCAAACCTGCCTACTCTAAATAGGTACTGCCATCCACTGCATCAAGACAAGTCATAAGAGTTTTAACGGAAAGGAACTTTAATACAATGAGTATACGATACAGTAACGACAAAGAATATAATTTCTAAATCAAACAACTGAAGTTACCCATCCCCTCATGATAAAAGTCTACTCAAAAGGCATTGGTCCAAAGCAAGGCCCGAAAGCCTGCCACAAGACTAAAGCACCTCTGGCCGGGACCCATAGAAAAGGATCAGAAATGGCCAGACAAGTCTGGGAGGAAAAGAGCACAATCAAAGTCAATATAGACACTGCCATAGTGAACCTCCCCATGGGTCTTTCACCCACATCTGTTTCACCCAGTCCAGGACCAGAAGCAAACAAAGTTTTTTCACATGTTTGTCTGTTCCTTGTGGCTTCCTCAGGTCTCCTTCTGGCTCTCTATCCTGCTTCCTTCTTCTCCAGATTCCTTTTCTTCTCTGCTCAGCTCCACCCTCCTTCTGGGTGGGACAGGGAACCTGGAACTTCCCCTTTTCCTGGGGACCACCCTGTTATAGATTGTCTCCTCCATCAGCTTACATATTGAAAATCATTATCCTTCATATGACTATAGTTGACTATTGGATCTTCATGAAGAAAGTGAAGGTCAATGAGATCATAGGGTAGTAACCTACAACAAAACTTATCTGAAGAAAAGACATGGAGGCTCTTCTCGGGCATGTTCAAAAGGGAAAGTTCACTGAAGACAGAGAGGAGGCAACTGTCTACAAACCAAAAAGAGACTTCACTAGAAAACAGCCCTGCAGACACCTTGATCTTGAACTTCCAGTGTCCAAAACCCTGAGCAAATAAGAGCCCAGTGAGTTACTTAAGCCTTCAAGTCTGTGGTATTTTATTAGGGCAGCTCAATAAGCATAATAATAATATTAATAAGCATAATAAGCATAATAACTCCTTGTTAATGCTATTATCCTTAAGTATTACAGAAGGTAAAATATTAAAACTACTTGGAGAAAACCAAAACTGTGACTAACTTAATTGTCATTTTACCTGGGAGCAGTGTTGGGAGCTGGGTGGGAAGATAGAGATTATTCAACTCTAGGGGAGTGATGATGAGAACAGAGGGGCTACACTGGGAATTAAGGTGCCACAGGAGCCCCTACCCACCCCCCACCCCTACTCTCAGCCCCCACCCCCTCACCCACACACACCACCCCACCCCCACTGCACACACACACACACACACTCCCACACACACAGGTAATCTCTGATTATTGGGATCAGGTACAAAGGAGGGACAAGGAAGAAGGGAGTCTCAGTGTTGGGGATGTAAATTAGAGTGGAGTGACCAGGGGCTATTGCAGTGGGGGGTAGAGGGGAAACCTCCTTTGTTCCTGCTTGTTAAAGCATATTATCTCTATGCTAATGTCTGCCTGCAACATGTTCCACCTACCAGGACTTTTTCCACTAGAGATAGGCCCCTGCCTGACCCTAATCCTAGCTAATAAGCAGGCACTATGGGCACCAAGACAATATGCTCTGAGAATAAGAATAAGTGTGGGAACCCCACACTTAATTTGACTACTTCCTTCCTCCTCTGTCTCCCCCTCCTCTACTTCCTCTTTTTTTGTAGCTTCCTTTATTGTTATTGTTATCCTAACTTTAGTATTGTAATATAATTTTTAATGACTGTCACATTAACTGTCTGGTTTGTCTCCTGCCCAAGTTTTAAGAACAAATTTTATAAACTATTTATTATGTACTATCCTAGATTTTTTGATAGGTTTTACTGTTATCTAGTTCTGAATTGTTGTGTTATATCCATTTTCAATAGAGAATAAGTTGTCCAAGGTTGTACAAATACTCTTTGGAGGATATAGAAATCTACACTAGTAAGGTTTTTCCAGAACATGTGCATGTTCACCATACCACTATGCTTCAGGGGGACAATTTGCCAGAGATTTCCAAATGTATGTTCTTTACCAAGCTTGTTACATTGTCTCAGTTAGTGAGAGAAAATATCAACAGGGCTGAAGCAGAAGCCTGACTTATGTAACTTTACTGTCCTGCAGAACTATATCAGAAACCACCCTATAATTTTCTGTTGCTGCTGCCTTTAACCAAGATAAGATATAAGTTCAAATTCCACCTGGTTATATTTCTGAAAGAATATTTAATTGTTTAGTTGTACATATTTTATTTTCAAATATATAGGTATTTGCTTTTGGAAAATGACATTTGAAGAGATAAATTCTATCAGCATTTTCTTGAATATGTAATGAAAAATCTTCAAAATAGTTGTTAAAATCTATTTAAAATAACAGATCTTTCAAAATATACCCATCTCCTGGATTTCTATGTAGTTACTATCAATTTCTCAAAAATTGATTTTTTTGGTCAAGAAATGAAGTCATGTATTTTTAATTCTAACAGTAAGGGAGGATACAACAGAAATCCCACTACAAAAGTCTTTTATTTTCTACTGAAAATTTAGAACTAGGAAAAGAGCAAAGAGAATCAATTACTTTTTTTTTTTTTAAGATTTTATTTTATTTGTGCATACAGAACTGGGATACAGGCCAGAGATGTGGAGGGTGAGAGAATTCACCAGAGACAGAGTGGAATGCAGAACAGGCAGATCAACGAAATACACTGCTGAGGGGAGCAGCGGGCGGGTCAGGAGAGGTCTGCCACGCCATGTGGTCACCTCCCGGGCAGGAGGGAATCGAACTCATGCGGAAGCGGCTTTAGATTCTCAGTGTTGTGCTTTAACCCGCTGCGCCACCAGGGAGGGCCCAATTACTTTTTTTTCCTCAAAAAATACTCAAGATCATAAGTAACAAAAAGAAAATGCTCTACAGAATATGGTGACTGTTTATTTGGGTTGTATTTAAAGAAGAATTCATGAGTTTGTAAATATAACTGTGTAAATGGTTAAACATTTAAATATGTGTGTTGAAACAGTGTTCATATATTGAATCCTAAAAACAATACTTGAACTATGTAAGTTGTTGGGTATCTTTGTTTTTATATTTTGTGAGCCATGAAGAAGGTGTCTCAAGAATAGACCTCTGGCCTAAATAGCATCTCTTGAATGAATAAATAAATAAAATAAATCTTTAAAGAAAACCTGGGTGGAAGAAGAAAGAGAAATGAGATGTAAAAAGAAAGAAGAAGAGAAAAGAGAAAAAACAAGCAATATATGTCACATATGCCTCACATATGTGACATATGCGAGAACTAAATCTAGGAATGGTCTCCAAACAAGCTACCAGAAGGGGAAGAAGATGAGAACAAAATAAGGAAGTTTCCTTAGTAAGTCACAGAGGGATACAGGGGCCTTAGTAATGGGGGTGGGGTGGTGTTTGTGCACATCTGAGAATAGAGAACTTGCTCCTCTGAATCATATTCCTATTTTTCTGGTGGACTTTACGGCTGTGTTGGGACACACAGGACAGAAAGATTTTAACTTTAATAAATTAAAGGCATACAAAGGCCTTGCATTTCAGAGAGCACATGAGCAATGACTGCATCATAAGAAATGGAAAGAAATAAGAAAAATAAAAGCCTGCACTAACCAAATGAATATAAACCCTTGATATAAACTAAAAGTAGATATTTAGAGTATTAAATCATATTTCAATGCCCAAGGCTTAAAGTTCGTTCAAATTGTTTGTAGATTCCTTTGAAAATGTCACCATCCTATTCCAGTTAAAGGTACAGTCCCCCATGATTCCAACCAGACGAGAAGGGAGGATCTTGAGCACAAATGCAGAGTTTACAAAATGTATGTGTCACAGATGCTTAAAGTCATGTGCAACATAATGAGGTGATTTCATTCACACTCTGTACTGAGACTTCTGAACACAAGTTATGCTGATAGGACAACAAATCACAAACATTGTTGCCATATTGAGCTATGTTAAGCAACACAAAATCAACCCAGGTCACTGAACAGTCTTTGAAAAAGTATTTCCTGATTCCATTCACATGGGGACTACACGGAAACAGACAAGTCAAAATCAAACCAAACCATAGAGTTCTGCCTATTAAATTGATGCCACTGGTGGGAATTGTGGGGGAGGGGGCAGAGTATGAGGAGGGTCAATGGACTATGATGGAGGATTAGCTGAGCCTTGATGGTAGGTGAGGTGTGGAATAACACATCTGATAAGGTGTGAAATTACCTCAAACAAATAATAAAATTTTAAGTAGTTGTCAGTGAATTCATAAATTTTCCAAGTTGAGTCCATGAGAACTGATAGTAAAAGTTGTTTAATGATCTTACCTCAGCACTAATCATATATAT
>NW_004567113.1:7808179-7811104 GCF_000260355.1 Condylura cristata
AGCTCAGGGGCGGTGAGAGGCTTCACCAGAGACAGAGTGGGGAGCAGAACAGGCAGATCGACGAAGTACACTGCTGAGGAGAGCAGCGGGCGGGTCAGGAGAGGTCTGCCTAGCCATATGGTCACCTCCGGGGCAGGCAGGAATCGAACTCATGCAGAAGCAGCATTAGCTTCTCAGTGCTGTGCTTTAACCCACTGCGCCACCAGGGAGGTCCCAAAGTTTGATTTTGGCCTTTGAATTTACTCAAAATCTAGCGTTGGAATTCCAATGTGATCTTATCCTTTGAAATTTCAAAAAGCCAAATACCTGCTACAAAGTTATTTCTGGCATAGTCAATATGTGTGTGTTCTATGTGGCCATATATTTTTCAGTGGAACATTCTATATATTTTGCAGTTCTGTAGTTTCAGAAAATGTGATTGAACAGATGGACACGAGCGCTGTTGCCTTTGTTCATTGCAGGTGGCAGACGGCAACAATCATAAGTAGGAACCCAAGTAGAATGAGCCAAAAGACACCTCATGTCAGGTTAATATCCCAAATGTTCAATGCAGTGATTAGGAGAACAATTTTGCATGTCACAATGCTGAGACACTATTGTTACTATAGTATAAAAGCCAGACAATCATTAATATAACTAATTCAAAATAACATTTCTGAATTATTTTATTCTAGATATTCACCCTAGAACATGATACTCTGTTTTGGTCAAATACTGATTTGTGCAAGATGTTGCATATTTATCATATATTATGGTAACTTTGCGACAATTATTTTTTAAAAAGATTTATTTATGTATATATACAGAATTGGGATGCAGGCTAGAGATGCAGGGGCAGTGAGAGGATTCACCAGAGACAAAGTGGGGAGCAGAACAGGCAGATCGAGGAAGTACACTGCTGAGGGGAGCAGCGGGTGAGATGGGAGAGGTTTGCTGTGCTATGTGGGTCACTTCCCAGATGGGGATTGAACTTGAACTCGTGCTACAGCTGCCACTGACTTCTCAGTGCCACTCTTCAATCCACTGCACCACCAGAGAGGACTCTGGGACAATTAATTTTTAACCATGAAAGAAATATGTACTAATCAAAAATCTTGTTGACAAAACCTTCAAAATGCTAAATTTTAATTTCTCAGAATATTTAACCTTATATAAATAAATATTTTGCCTTGTTAGATTTATCTCTGCATCTGTTTGCTGTATTTTTCTGGAAGAAATTCTCAATTGATAAGAACATCTATTTATCCCAAAAGTATGGAATACAAAATTTTGAACAGACTTGATAATGTAACATTTCCAAAATATATAACTTTATTGTTTACCAAAAATTGCTTAAGTAGACACACATTCATAGCTAAGAACAAAATTTAATTAAGTATTTAATATTATGATAAAAAGTAACTTCTCTTCTTGCAAGTCCTAATTTTGGCATTATTCCCTCTGAATTTGAAGGTGCATAAACATGCATGTTAATTAGCTAATAGTGCCTATTGAACCTCTCAATTTATTTCCTAGTGCCCTTACACTAATCTATATTTATATTTTCTGCACCAGTACCTGGTAACATAGGTCATATATAACTGCATCCTTTGGACTATAATGGCTCTGTAGATTGTCTGAGATAACATGTTTGTTCTAATTTTGGCCTAACCCTCAGTTGTTGATGAGTGCTGAGATGTCTCAATTTCCATGGAACTCCTTACCTCAATCAAATTTGATATTTCCTCTGTGGTGCATTACCTTTCTGTGGGATTTGAGTTGTTTAAGTTAGAGTACTTTCATGAAGTGCACAATTTTGCATATCATATTTTTCATTTGGCAAAACCTTAATTATTTGACTTCTAGGGTACTTTAAAGATTACATTTAATATTCCAATTCTGAAAATCTCTAATTGTCTAGCCTCTTATTTATATGGGTATTTAAAAAGATGAAACTCATTAAAAGGGCAGTTGGCAACTTCAGTAGGAGACTGTTTTTTTTTTTTTTTTTTTAAATTTTTTTTTAAAGATTTATTTATTTGTGCATACAGAACTGGGGTACAGGCCAGAGGCTCAGGGGCGGTGAGAGGCTTCACCAGAGACAGAGTGGGGAGCAGAACAGGCAGATCGACGAAGTACACTGCTGAGGGGAGCAGAGGGCGGGTCAGGAGAGGTCTGCCACGCCATGTGGTCACCTCCCGGGCAGGAGGGAATCGAACTCATGCGGAAGCGGCTTTAGATTCTCAGTGCTGTGCTTCAACCCGCTGCGCCACCAGGGAGGGCCAGGAGACTGTTTTAAAGAAAAATTAAAGTACTAAATAGTAAAAATTAGCTAATTCCTTTCTTTGCATTAGTGTTATATTCAAGTTTATTGCTTACTCAAATGTGACAGAATTAAATAAGAGAAGAAACAACATGTGTGTATCAAAGACTGTATCCCAATTTTAAGATTCATATGCCCTTTGGAATCTGTCCATTAAACAGTTGATAGCTCTATTTATTATAATGCACTACTATATTGAAATGAAATATCTTTTGAGAACCAGTTAGAAAATCTTGACTTTTTTTTCTTGAAACTGCACAAAATGTCTAAACTTACTTGACATGATTTTATCTCACCTGCAATTATTGATACTATCAATGACATCGCCCACAATTATCCTATTCTGTACCCTAACTATTCCATCCTCAGTAACTCCAAACTGAAATCATGGGTATGATTTCAATAATTTTATAAAATATCCTGGAAATTCTCATTAAGAAAAATTCACATATCTATAAATTAGAAATGAGACTAGATGGATTTATTAAACATTTATAAGGTCCCACCCCTTAAAAATGCCTAGTACACGGCCCTCCCTGGTGGCGCAGCGGGTTAAAGCACAGCACTGAGAATCTAAAGCCGCTTCAGCATGAGTTCAATTCCCGCCTGCCCCGGAGGTGACC
>NW_004567113.1:7811629-7823795 GCF_000260355.1 Condylura cristata
TGCATACAGAATGGGGTACAGGCCAGAGGTGCAGGGGTGGTGAGAGGATTCACCAGAGACAGAGTGGGGAGCAGAACAGGCAGACCAAGGAAGTACACTGCTGAGGGGAGCAGTGGGCGGGTCAGGAGAGGTCTGCCTAACCATGTGGATCACCTCCAGGAGGGCGGGGTTTGAACTCATGCAGAAGTGGCTTTAGCTTCTTAGTGCTGTGCTTTAACCTGTTGCACCACAAGGGAGGGCCCGAGTTTAACACATTTACTTACCTTTCTATATCTTCTTCTATCTCTCTTTTTTTATTATTATAACAATTTTGAACTCTCCAACTTATAGGGAAGTACACATTTCTATCTCTTTATGATGAATTAAAAAAGTTGCTCTCCCTGTATGATAGCATATTTTCTTGGGGCCCCAAGGTACCACATGCTCATGGGTTAATAGTTTTTATCTGCACATTTTGCTGCTTTACATTTCCCTGTTATTATTATTATTGTTATTATATCTGTAGCAGTAAATTTAGAGCATTGAATGCTTTTTACTTCTGTAGGTGGTACTATGACTTCATTTTACTTTGGCTGTAAAATAAAATTTGAAAACTTCTAATTGGTCTGCCAATTGATACTTAAATGTAATCATTTCCTCTTAAATATGGACTAAACTTGCAATGTGATTCTACCCAGTAGAATACCAGAAGAGTCATGAGATGTTATTTCTGTAGCTGAGTTACATAGAAGAGCAACTTTTTTTCTTGCCTTTTTCCTTTGCTATATGGAGAAGTTTACAAAGCAAGAACTGAGAATAGTTGTGACGACTGACTGGCAAACAACTGAACATGATTTGCCCTCTCTTTTTTGCTTTTTCTTATATGTTCACCTAAATTTATAATCCTCCTATATCTGTTGGGTTCTATGGAGCTCTTTGTCTCTACTCAATATGATGGCCATCCAACTTAGGTGTAAGTGGCCTTCCTCATAACCTATCTGGGCAACTTAAAGTGAACAGAACATGTAAAAAGTCTCAATTGAAAAGTTTGTTTTAGACTTAAGGCTTAATGTTATATGACAATAAAATATTCCCTAACAGTTTAAGGTTCCGTATCTATAACAATGGAATTATATCCACCTCAAAGCATCTTGGAAATAATTAAATGATATAAAATGTTACTCCTGTCACATAATAATTGTTTAATTAATGATAGTGTTTGCTTAGTTGATTATATCTATTTATTATGCTAATGATTTCCATTATAATTTTTGCAGTCCCAATACATATTTGTGCTTTGAGCAATGTTTATACCTAAATTAATTAATATAGTCATTGTCTCATTGCTACAAAAGTGTTGTCACAGAGATCTCTAAGGGAGATCAGTTTTTTCTACAGAAAACATATGTATGTATGTACACTTGCTTCCAAGTGGCACCTACTGTAGCTCTGATGACAGCACTCCTCAGACATGGGGCTCAGTACACTAGTAAGCTCTAAACAAATGCAGCTTGTTCAGCCCCTTTAAATAAAAATTTGCTAGACAAGAAATAGTGTAAAACAGATTTATTTATGAACCATTCTATAGAGACAAAAGGTGCAGTTTTGTTTTTGTGACACACAAGGAACTCTTTAAATATTTATTGTCAACCTGGGGAATTCATATGTAGACTGAAGGCATATTTAGGCCTTTATTATGCCATCTCAGCAAGGCCTGCTTAAGGCTGCCCATATGGAAGATGAAACTTTAGAGCCAATTTAAAAACATTTTTTCAAGGACATATAAAACTGCTTCTAGCTGATTTGTACCATGACATATGAAAGCAAACCTGGAGCTTTTCTATTTAGGAGTTAGCATTTAAAACTAAAAGATGTTTCTTTACCAGAACACCTGCAGCAAACTCCTGCTTAGTCAAACCTAATTTGAAAGCAGTTCTAAAAGCACAGACTGAGAAAAATATACAATTCATAGTAGAGAGGTATGTTTGACTTTGATTGCAACAAAAGCATCGTAAAAATAAATGTTGCTAGAATTTGTTTTCTCATCTCTTCTAACTTAATAGAAAAGGTAGAATGTATTCAGCATCTGCCAATTGAATGAAGCCACTTGGAATTTTACCTATCAATGCATGAGACAATGTTATATTTTGCTTAAATTATTGTTTAACCAATTGTTTAAATCTCAAAAAATGTTAAGATTATGTTATAAAATACCAAATGTCTTAAAACTGTTCAAAATCTGTTTATTTAGTCAATCTTTCACAAATACATGTTTTTGTTGTTATTTAAAAGGATATCTGAAAAGGTTCAACATCCATTTATGTTTAAGGCCCTTGAAGTCCTCGGAATAGAAGGAACATACCTCAACATGATAAAAGCCATCTACGATAAGCCCACAGCCAATATTATCCTCAACGGAGAAATACTGAAAGCCTTTCCATTAAGATCTGAGTAAAAGATTAAACTTTTACCATTGTTTTTCAATATAATACCAGAAGTACTCACTAGAACATTTAGGTGAGAGAAAATCAAAGGAAATCTAAATTGGGAAAGAAGTAATAAAGTTATCATGATTTGCAGATGATAACATATATTGAGAACCCTAAAAAACCCACAGAAAAAACAATTTAAACAATAAACCACTTCAGGGTCTCCCTGGTGACATAAAGAGTTAAGAGTCAACAACCATTGTAGTATGAGCTTAATCCCAGGCCAAGGAATTACATATATGGTATAGCATACCTTTTCTATCTGACCCACTGCTCCCCTCAGCAATATGTTTCAATCAATCCATCTGTTCTGTTTCTCACTCTCTCTGTGGTTAATCTACTCACCTTACCCCATCTCTGGTCTGTACACCCTTTCCTGTGTGCATAAGTAAACACATTTAAAAAAAATACAATAAACCAGTTCAAAAAAATAGTATGTTGCAAAAATCAATATTCAAATAATCAGTAGCTTTCCAATATGCAAATCTGAAGAGGAAGAAATTAAGAACATCACACTTCCAATTGTATCATAAAACATTAACTACCTGAGAATAAACTTAACAGTGGATGCGAAAGACCTATATAAGAAAAACTACAGAAATCATTACAGGAAATAGAAGACATTAGGAAATGGAAAGACATTCCCTGCTCATATAAAAACTATCATTATCAAAATGACCATCCTACCCCCAATCTACACACAGATTCAACGAATTCAATAAAAATATAGGGCCCTCCCTGGTGGCACAGCAGGTTAAAGCACAGCACTAAGAAGCTAAAGCCACTTCCACATGAGTTCTATTCCCACCTGTCCCGGAGGAGATCCTCCTGGCAAGGCAGACCTCTCCTGACCCACCGGCTGCTCCCCTCAGCAGTGTACTTCATCGATCTGCCTGTTCTGCTCCCCTCTCTGTCTCTGGTGAAACCTCTCACCCTCCACATCTCTGGCCTATATCCCAGTTCCATATGAATAAATAAATAAATCTTAAAATATATATATAATGACATTCCTCAAAGAAATGAAAATATTACTGAAATTCATATAGAATCACCACCACCAACAACAAAAATCCCAAATAACCAAAGTTCTCTTAAGGATAAAGGATAACAATGGAGGGATTACATCACCACATTTCAAACTATATTACAAAGGCATACTAATAAAAACAGCATGGTATAGGAATAAATATAGACCAAGGGAATTGAATTGAATTCAGAAATTAAACCATACATATATGGTCACCTAATCTATGGCAAAGGAGCAAAAACATACACACTGGAACAAAAAAGTCTCTTCAGTAAATGGTGCTGGCAAATTGGACTGCCACATGCAAAGGAACAAATATAAACTGCTATTTCATGCCATACACAAAAATCAATGCAACATGGATAAAAGACTTGGATGTAAACCTGAAACCACAAAATATATAGAAGAAAATATAGACAAAACAATCTATGGCATGAACTTCAGAAATATCATTGAGGACTCATCTCCAAAAGCAAGAAAAATAAAGGAAAAGATAAACAGGTAGGACTCCAACAAATTAAAAATCTTCTGCATAGCAAAAGGAATAGTAGCCAAAAACGAGGAGGTATCTACTAAATAAGAAGAAATGTTAAAATTTGCATACCATATAAATGATAATGGCCTGATACTAAAGATCTACAAAGATACAACATAACAAAAACAAATCAAACAATCCAATTGAAATATAAGGAGAGAGCTAAAAAGACACTTCTCTAAAAATGTGTAAAAGGCCAACATATACAATAGTTACATGCGAAATGCAAACTTACCACAAGGAGATACCATCTTACACTGTGAGAATGGCCCATATTAAAAAACAAAGAAAAATAAAACAGAAATAAAAAATGCTGATGAGGTTGTGATGACTGACACAAGCTATGCAACTTCTATCAACAGACACGGTACAGGTGGAGGGGAAATGCTCTGAAAAATCAGACTTTCCACGCTAACTTATGTTATGACCTCCCTTTTTGTATAATCATAATATCAAAATATTCTGAGCAACCTTCAGCTTACAATTGGATTGCCTCAGCCTCAGGAGGCGCTACCTGGCCCTGAGAAGCAAGTACTGCACCAGGGTGAAAAATTCCCCTGAAGTCAAAAGTGACTTCACAACTGGCTGATCAATAAAAGCAAAAGGGCTGTTTCTGCAAAGTCTCTCTCACTGCAGGATGGAGGAGAACCCATATCTTATTATTCTACTATCTCACTTAGCTTTCTATTCAGCTTCTAAAGAATTACTCAAACTTCTTACTGTCTGGCCTTTAGATGTGGAAATTCTTCCAGGTTGCCTGTTTTAGAGCTAGTCAGGTTTTCTACCTGCTACACTTCAAAGGAATTCACAAAAGTCTTCTGGCTAGTCTTTCAGGATTCTATTATTTAGTCTTTAGATAAGGAAATTCACCTATGTCTCCTATTCAGAGCTAATTACGCATTCTACTGTCTAGACCTCAAGGAAACTCACTTAAAACCTTTTAACAAGTTCTTCAAAAAAACCTTACCTTAATTTTATTCGCAAAAAATTTCCTTTTCCTTCCCTCACTTTACTTTACCCCCTAGCATGTCTCTATGAGAATGAAAGCTGTTAAGTAATAGATAATGTTTCAGGACTTTATTTTGGTTAATCTTCACTGTGGTAAATATAGTAATACTAGTCTTAAACTTTGTGAATCTATGTACTTGTTTTAACCTTGATAGACTGACTTTAAAAATGTTATAATCTCAACTAAAGGTCAAAATGACCCCAGACTATTCTTAGCAAAAAGGTGATTGTGATCTCAGCCCATTTCATATACTAATGTCATCCCTCTTCCTGCTTGAAGTGTATAAAATAAACCTCTGCTAAAGGCAGAGCAGGAAGACTTGCACCCAACTCCCATTCCCATTCCAGTATCTTCCTTGCGCCTGCTCCCCTTTTTTCCCTTTTCCCCCTTTTTCTAAGAATCTCTGCTTGCTGACGCCATTCCCACCTTGAGACCCTGTCTGTTCTGCCCCCCAATAATCCGTGATTGGGGACAAAGTCTCCGACAGATGACCTTGCTGGTGGGCATAGCAAAGCTGTATGAAATTTCTTCAAAACACTAATATGACCCAGTGGTTACTCTCTTAGAATCTACACAAGAAAGTGAAATTGAAAGGAAACTTGATACTCTTTTGTTTATTGCAGCACTATTTATAACAGCCAAGATAAAGAACCAACATACATAACCCCAAACAAACGATTCTATCAAGAATGTATGGTCTATATACATGACAGAATACTACTCAGCTATCCAAAAAGATAAATTCCTGCCATTTTAGGCAAGTTAAATGGAGATAGAAGGAATTACGTTAAGCTTAGCAAAATTAGCCAGAAGAAGGAAGAAAACTACCAGATGATTTCAATCATATGTGGAAGAAACCAATAAAGGGACAGGAAAAAAAAAAAAAGACAACACTTGCAAGCTGTTTATAGATTTGAGGCAAACAGTGGGGGGTGGGGAGGGGTCAAAACGGGAAGAAAGAGCACAAGGGACTATGCTGCTTGTTCATTAGTGCTATGGTGGTGGGAGAAACACAGGGACAACACGTGGGGAGAAATCAAATACTATTCCAAAATTAAGAAAGATGTAATAAAATAATAAGAAATAAAAGAGAAAGAGAGAGAAAAAGAAAGTAAGAAAGAAAGGAAGGAAGGACGAAAGAAAGAAAAAGAAAATCATGACTGATTTGGTGGAATAAATTTGAAGATGTTTGGAGATATCTATAGATTTTGGTAAAAATAAACATTACATATTTATGTTATATTAAGAAGAAAAATTGTGTAATATTAAAATTTATAACAAATTAAATTACATTAAATATTAAATTTCCAAATAAAATACATTCTACATTTAAAAAATAAGATAAAAATAATAAATGAAGTTTCTTTATTACTTCCCTCCCTCATTCTCAGTCTCCGTTACTGTTTGCTTCCTTCCCTTCTTCCCTTTCTTTCTTCCTCTTCTTTTCCTGGGTTTGGTGAACTAGCAAAATTATTGTTCATGTGTGAACAATGTTTATATTCATTCAATCACATTTCTTCTCCTAATAGTTCTAATGATTTTCCTTTTCAAGCTATCTCTAGATCCTTATTTCTCCATAAAGCAAAATTATCAAAAACAAAAAAAAATCGCCCCTTTGTAAGTACTAAATTTGAGATCTAAGTGACATCTGTACTATAGAAGGAGGGCAAAGGGAGATTGAAAACGAGAGCAGGAGGGGCTCCCTGGTGGTGCACAGGTTAAGGTGCAGTGCTGTCAAGATAGCCAGCCATTCAGCCCCCAGGCCAGGTAGCTGACCCACATAGTGCAGCAGGCCTCCCCTTCCTCACCCACTGCTCCCCTCACGAGTGTATTTCAGTAGATCCATCTGTTCTGCTCCCCATTCTGTCTCTGGTGAATCCTCTCACCCATCGCCATCCCCCGCACATCTGGCCAACATCCCAGTTCTGTATGCATAAATGAAAATAAATCTTTAAAAAAAAGGAAAAAAATGAAAGCAGGAACAGGGTGAGGGAGGAGAACTCACGGTGGGAGCGAATAGAGAGATAGATAAATCATAAATGCTACAGGAGAGACATTTCAGTCTCTAACAAAATCTACACACATTCTAAGACATGATCACAGAACTTAAGGCTAAGTGCCCCACCACCTTAAGTCAATGAAAAAACAAGTTATAAGCAAATTTAATTCCCCTAATATAAGTTTCTATCATCTGAAACACCTATTCCAAAATCATCTTTTCAGAAATTGAAAAGAAATGCAATATTGCTCTTTCCTATTTCTCCTCAATATTTCAATATCACTTTCTTAAAATTGCCTGCAATTGAGCAGTCACTATGATCTGATAAAATCCCAGAACAGCTACAGTAGATGGGAAGAATGTCCCCCTAAATGTTTACTCTGTAGACCATGTTTGATGTTTTGGGAACAAAGAATAGGAGTTAATTTTCATGTTCACACTCGTATTGTAGATGTCTTTTAAGCTTTTCACATACTTGGCAAGTACTAATGAGAATGAGGTATAAACACATCTCCTTGCACCTATGTAGTAATTCATGTAGTTTGAAAACATTAACTACTATTAGAAAAATATTTCCATGGTCCTTTTGGCCAGTTCCTAATAGATACTTGCAATTGGAGAATTATGAAATCGGGAAATAATTAACCTTACTTGGAAGCCAATTATTGGGAGAGTTATTTTCAAAGAATTCACATAACTAGATTTCTCTTTTCAGTAAAGTTCTCAGATAGAAAGTGTGTTTGCAGTGTGACTAAAGTTGTAAAAGTTGTATCCTCCCATGGCTGTTATCATTTTGCTCTTTTTTTTTTTTTTTCATTTTGAAAGGACCTTTAGAGGGGCATTCCTGCCATATCATATTACTGTTGCTTTTTTTCAACACTCTTAACTTCCTAAAAGTGTGAAAATGGGGGCTAATACCCAGTTTTAGGGTTTTCTTCAAAAATAACCTTTCTCTGAAAGAAATCTATCTATATAACAAGACAAATAATTACAGTGTGTCTGTTTTTTTAATGAAAAGTGTCATTCTTCCTTTGTCATATGAGTCTTCTCCTTTCTCTGTGAAGCCCCAGGCCTCCATCCCATTCCTATTTAAGTACAAAAATCCCTTTTTGTGTGTGACATTGACTTCAGAATTTACATCCATATACATCTCCCATATGTATGCAATTAAATTTTTGTTCGACAGTCTGATTTTCATTTGATTGCTAGAACAAAGAACTGGTAGGCTTTGTCAAAACCATAAAATAATCTAGATGAAAAGGTGGGCAAAACACTGCATGACATACACCTCAGTAACTTCACCCAAAGCAAGGGTAGTGAAGGAAAGGATAAAGAGTTGGGACTATATCAACTTAAACAGTTTCTGTACAGGAAAAGAGACATTACACAAACCAGACATCCCACTGATTGGGAGAACATTTTTATATACAATATTAATGACAAAGGGCTGATCACAGGAGATATACGAAGAGCTGATTAAATTCAACAAAAGTAAAGTGAACAACCCCATCAAAAAATGGGCAGAAGCGTTAAAGAGACACTTCTCCAAAGAGGAAACGCAGATGGCCAACAGGCATATGAAAAAAATGTTCAACATCACTTGTAATAAAGAGAATACAAATTAAAACCACAATGAGGGCCCTCCCTGGGGGCACAGTGGGTAAACGCAGCACTAAGAAGCTAGAGCCACTTCAGCATGAGTTCGATCCCAGGCCCTGGAGGTGACCCACATGGTGTGGCAAACCTCTCCTGACTCACCCACTGCTCCCCTCAGCAGTGTTCTTCATTAGTCTTCTTGTTCTGCTCCCCACTCTGTCTCTGGTGAATACTCCCACCACCCCTGCACCTCTGGCCTATACTCCAGTTCTGTATGCATAAATTAATAAATCTTAAAAAAAAAAACACACAATGAGATACCATTTCACACCAGTGAGAATGACACATATTCAAACAACTAGCAACAACAAATGTTGGCGAGGATGTGGAGAAAAAGGAACTCTTCTGCACTGCTGGTGGGAATGCAAGCTAGTACAACCACTATGGAAAACTGTTTGGAGGTTTCTCAAACTGCTAAAAATGAAGTTTCCACATGACCCAGCAATCCTGGTTGTCCACCTAAAGGAGATTCCCACTCCTTGGTACTGACCCAAAGTAGACAAAAACATTGATGCAAAAGCACACCTTCTTATTGCTGCTCTATTTAATTGGGAAGACATGAAATCAACCCAAATGTCCAAAAATAGATGACTGGATTAAAAAGATGTTGTATACACACACACACACACACACACACACACACACACAATAAAATATTACTCAGCAATAAAAAAAAAAAAAAGATAACCTCATGCCCTTTGCAGCAGCATGGATGGAGCTGTAAAGGATCATGCATAGTGAAGTAAGTCAGAAAAGAAAAGAAAAAGAGAAATACCAGATAGTTTCACTCATAGCAGGAGTTTAAGTGACCAGGAAAAAAAAAATTTTAATAAAGTAAAATTGAAAAACTATAAACCAGAGACAATTTAAGAGGCTAGAGAGGGGAATAGAATCAAAACTGGTGTGGGGTGGGAAGAGTGCATGGGACTATGGTGATGGCACAAAGGTGAATTGTGGTGGGAAGTCCATGGGGTTTACAACTGAGAGGAAAAAATGCATAAAATGAAGAATGATGTAAAAAATAAATTAATTTAAGTAAAATTAAAAAGAAAAGATAAACATATTATACCCTACTCATCCATCCATCCATTCAAGAAATATTTAGTTACCTTCTCCTTGCAAGTATTATAATGTGCACTATATGGGATGTACTTCCTTTCATTTGTTGGAAATGCTTGACTTAAGACAAATTATAATTTATGATTTTGATTGTGTCCAGAAATAAATTATAAATTTATTTTATTAAAAATAAAATGAACTGATAGGGCTTGGATTTGGAAGTATGCCCTCTGCCCCCACATTGTTGGACTTTGAATAATAAAGAATGAAAGGAGATTCCAGGTGAAATAAATACTATGCTCACTTAAACTATAAGTACACTGACACAAGCTATGCAATCTCTGTCGTCAGACACGGTCCGGATGGAGGGGAATTGCTCTGAAAAATCAGACTTTCCACGCTAACTTATGTTATGACCTCCCTTTTTTGTATAATCATAATATCAAAATATTCTGAACAACTTTCAGCTTACAATTGGATTGCCTCAGCCACATTAATGCCTGCCTGCCCTGACAAGCAAGCACTGCATCAGGGTGAAAAATTCCCCTGAAGTCAAGTGACTTGACTACTGACTGATAAATAAAAGCAAAAAGGCTGTTTTTGCAAAGTCTCTCTCACTGCAGGATGGAGGAGAACCCAAATCTTATCATTCTATTATTTCACCTAGCCTTCTATTCAGCTTCTAAAGAATTACTCAAACTTCCTATTGTTTGGCCTTTAGATGTGGAAATTCATCCACGTTGCCTGTTTTTAAACTAGTCAAGTTTTCTACCTGCTACACCTTAAAGGAGTCCACAAAAGTCTTCTGGCTAGTCTTTCAGGATTCTACTATGTAGTCTTTAGATAAAGAAATTCACCTATGTCTCCTATTCAGAGATTTGATTAGCAAGGAATTTTCTCTTCTGTCTCCCAGGATGACTCAGGCAGAAAAACAAAAACCCATTAAGTAGGAGATAAGGTTTAAGGGGCTTCTATCTTAGTTGATCTCCACTACAGTAATATTAGTCATAAACTTTGTGCACTTATGTACCTGTTTTTAACCTTGATTGATTTTGGAATGTTATATCTTAGCTAAAAGGTAATATGAACCTAAACTGTTCCTAGAAAAAAAAGATAATTGTAATCTGTCAGCCCAGTTCCTGTGCTGATGTCATCTGACTGCTTACTTCTAATGTATAAAATAAACCTCTGCTGAAGGCAGAGCAGGAAGACTTGCACCCAACTTTGACTCCCGTGTCTTCCTCGCCCCCCTTTCCCTTTTTTCTCCTTCTCCCCTTTTTAGGAATCTCCGCTCACCGACGCCTTCCCAACTTAGGGTCCTGACTGTCTTGCTTCCAGACACCTCAATAGTTGGAGCTGGTCCCCAACAGTACACTTATATTTAAATCATTAAAATGTGTTAAGTAGGAATGTTTGTAATTAATTCTACTCTCCCTGATTCTGCATCTTTGTACTGTGTCCCAGAAGTCTGATTTCCATGAACAATGTCAACAAGTCCTTTTTGGCTTCTGTCGTCCAGTTGAGTTTAGTCAATGGGAAGCACAAGCTCAATATCAAAGAAAGTGAGGTCAAAGTAGTCATTCTGTCAGCTTTTTTTCCCCCTTGCATAATCATGACCCCCCATCAAGTTCCTCTCTGTCTTGATTCCAGTGACTGCTTTGTTCCTTTAATACCAGGGCTGGTAAGAACATCCAATTACTAACCTGGAGTACATTACACTCACGATTTCTCTACATTTTGCTGATGCTTCTGTAAATGCCCCATTAATCAAACACTACTCAAATGAACCCTATCTCAATATGCTTTTTGTTCTCTCCTGGAAATCTTATCAATAAAGTCTACTTTCATTATTTTTCTAATTTAGGGCATTTATTGAAAATAGTGGGAACATGTTAGTCAGCAAAATTATTTATCTCTCAAAACACCTGGAGGGGTTTTGTGAATACAGCAAGAAATTTTGAGAATGACTCAAGTAACTGTAAGCAAATTATAAGAATACTTGTTTTCTTAGTTTTCCTTGTCCTGTTGCATGTCCATGGCTGAGTGGGTATTCTTCACCATGTTGGAAGACTTACTGAGTCTCTACTAATTCCCATTGTTCAGCTTTATTTTCCCAGGAACTAACTGTTAACCAAGTGATTTCTACAAAGACTTTGCTTACCTCTTTTACTTTTCCCAAACCCATCTGCATCAAAGTTATTTGCTGTCAAAACACTCTCTTTGTGAACCCTTGAATCTACTCCCTTCTCTTCACTCAGCATTATTTTGTGTTTCTGTTTTGTATCCTCCACTGTATTACTGGAGAGAAGGGGAGGTTCTTTTCTTTTCTTTTCTTTTCTTTTCTTTTCTTTTCTTTTCTTTTCTTTTCTTTTCTTTTCTTTTCTTTTCTTTTCTTTTCTTTTCTTTTCTTTTC
>NW_004567113.1:7823895-7892111 GCF_000260355.1 Condylura cristata
TCTTTTCTTTTCTTTTCTTTTCTTTTCTTTTCTTTTCTTTTCTTTTCTTTTCTTTTCTTTCCTTTTCTTTTCTTTTCTTTTCTTTTCTTTGCAGTTAGAGTTGGAAACAGATCTTCTATTATTCTGTACTACACAGTTTTCATGAACACCATCTGGGAGCCCCATGCACTGACAGTAGCTTAAGGTTTATAATATACATATCCAGTGCACCAGTGTATGAGAGAGATATCAGGGTCTAAAAATACAGTGGTTTCATATAGCTACAGATTAAAATGGGCAAGGAGTCATGTAAGGTGAATATGGAGAAGTAGGGCAGTATTTTCAGGGATATTCCAACTTGTTATTTTTATTAAAGTTAAGCAACAAAGATGTAATTCAGTAAACTGTACTAGATGGACACATATTCATAGTGTTAACAGGGCACTCCAAAGTGAATTTAGTTGTCTTTCTGTGGTTCCTCACCCACATGCTTAAGATTCAATCATATTATGGACACACACCAAAAGGTTCAATAATGGATTTCTTTACAAGGAGGAAGGTGAAGGAACAACCCAGGGTAAGAGGGAGAGAAATACAATTTAAACTAGAATGTCCTACCAGTTCTGCTGACTTGGATTCCACCAGCACGCTGAAAACCGATTGAGAGCCAAACGACTGGCAGTGAACCACCAGGCCAAGAGAGCCACAAAAGCCCATGTTTGGTTTTATCCTAACCTGGCTGCTCAGCTTCTCCCTTACATCCCAGCTTGCTTCTCTTTGTTATTGATGGGATTGGTAGTTCCAGTATATGGAGGAGGATGGAGTCCATGAAACCTGTTACAATTGGACATCCTGGTAGAGCAAAATACCAAACAAAAAGATCCTTAAGAATCCAAATATTTACTGAGTTAGTGAGAAGGTGTAATGTGCCAGAAATGATGAGGAAGTTTATTAATTTGATTTGTGTCACTCTTTCACTGGGAAGCCACTTGAAAATCTTTTCAATATCTTTTTAAAAAAGATTTATTTATTTTTGCATACAGAACTGGGGTACAGGCCAGAGGTGTGGTGGGTGAGAGGATTCACCAGGACAGAGTGGGTACCGGAACAGGCAGATCCACTGAAATACACTGCTGAGGAGAGCAATGGGTAAGACAGGAGAGGTCTGCTGGGCCATGTGGGTCACCTCCCTGGCTGGGGCTCAAACTAGTGCTGCAGGGGCTTCTGAGAGTTTCATAGTGAAGTGCTTTAACCCGCTGCACCATCAGAAAGAGCCCACCTTTTCAATATCTTTTTTTTTTTAAGATTTTTAAAATTTATTTGTGCAAACAGAACTGGGTACAGGCCAGAGGCTCAGGAGCGGCGAGAGGCCTCAACAGAGACAGAGTGGGGAACAGAACAGGCATATCTCCTATCTCCAAAGTACACTGCTGAGGGGAGCAGCGGGTGGGTCAGGAGAGGTCTGCCACACCATGTGGTCACCTCCAGGGCAAGCAGGAATCGAACTCATGCGAAAGCGGCTTTTAGATTCTCAGTGCTGTGCTTTAACCCGCTGCGCCAGCAGGGAGGGCCCTCAATATCTTTTAATGGATGTTGATTTTATTTCTTTATGCTTTCATCTGAAATAATTTTTGATGAAGTGCTGTGTTTTTTTTTTTTTTTTGATAAACAAATTTGTGCTAAAAGTTTTATTTTTCTTTCTGCTCCTCTCATTTTGTCTGCTAGCTTTTAGCATGATCTCAGGATGGGTATACTACCACCAAAGAGCATTTGCATAAATGACAAGGCCCAGAGGAGAAAGAAAGGGGGGACCTTTTTTAACATCTAAAAAAAAAAATCTTTTACAGAATTCCTAGTTATCTGTCCCTCAGGTTTCAATGAACTAGGTGTTCCTTGAGTGTTCCTTAGTCATTGTTAATAAGCAGTAGGATTTCCAAAAATGGCTTATGCTACCTATCATTATGCAATAAACATAAATAGGGTTATCACAGTTTCTGTACTAGGGGCCAGCCTTCTCTCTGAAGCAAATTTTTAGGGATACTGTTAATTGAGGGCAAAAGCTCTTCATTAGTAAAAAGGAGTTAGTAGCCAGTAGGTAGGTATCACCAATGTTTATGTGAGTGACTGAAAAGAAACAAACAAAAAAGTCATACAAATTAAAACACTATACCACTATCAGCAGTAGTGGTAGCAATTCAATTGCTAATCAGGCAGAAGGGGGAATTTTTCCTGCAGGGTATCTTTACTCTGTTCCTGAAGCTCTTTATTTAAGAAACAGTATATCTTTCCTGGCAAGAAAAAAGATGGTGATTCGGGAATATTTATAGCCCATGTCAAGGAAGAATTAAATTTATTTTATTTAATTGCTTTTTTTCTGAAAGGTGTTCTGCAACTCATCCAATAATAAGCCAAAGTAAAATTCAATTTTCCCACTGAGCTTATTGATAAATTTTTATCTTAACAAGATTAAGACTTTAAAGCAGAAGCTTCTCTGATGTTTCAGAAGGTAATGGTTTTTTACTGATTTTCCTACACATTTAACCGTTCTTGTCTTGTTAAGTTGCCATTTGTTCTTAAAAATCTTTATCATCCTTATATATTCAGTCTTCCTTTACAGAAGCAACATTGCTTTCACACTGGCACTTTAACTGACAGAATGATTAAGGTGGCAGCCTCCCTTGATATGTGAGACTGTGTTCTGAAATGTCTCTGTATACTAAAATATTACAAGGAGAAAGTATTGGGTGAGGCTCTCCTAACAGCTGAACCATGAGCGCCTAAGTCGGAATTCATGTATCATAGACTATAAGTAAGTATAGGAAAGACACATGTGAGTGTAGTATACTTTAAGTAAAGCATATGAGTATGCACTTACACTTTCATCCAAAAAAAAGTAAAGAAACTGTAAAAGTTCTCACCTTCATTTATTTTTCAGTGATTGTCATGTGGAAGTTTGACCTTCTCAATGGCTTTCCCAAAAGACTTTGGCATGTGTACTAGTTTGTTTATACATTCATCTCCAAAGAAGGGAAGCTGAGTTCTCTGGAGACCTGACCCACTTCTGAAAGGAAAGTTTAAAGCGGTCTGCCTGCTTATGAGTAGAGATTACCTAATACAAGTTTCTGCATGCTGGAAAAGAAATTGCCCTCACATTAATCACTGAGTAACAGTCTGACTTCATGATGTAGAAAGGATTTAAATCAGTGATAGTTTAACTTGATGGAAAAACTGTTTTTCTGCCACGTTAATCAAGTTTTCGATTGTTCTGAAAGATTTTTTCATTTTTTTCCAGAAAAATACATTTTACAAAACTTCTGATTTTGTTAGAAATTTAAGAATATGCAAATTCTTGTGTTCTAATTATTTCTCAGTAGGTGGTAAAAATGTCAGTGTAACATGAAATACAAGGACATGTCAATCTTCCTAACCAGAGAGATTCCTCCTGCCTAAAGGAAAGTAAACTTTGACAAATTTAGGACCTGAAAATATATTTGGTCTTCTGTATGGGACCTGAAGATCACTGAAAATATTATAGAGCTTTTGTGAAAACACTTGCCTTTATGTTAGTCTGCCTGGGTGCAAATACCAGACCCAGGAATTTTTTACTCTGATTTTTAAAGTTTCTGTAAAAGGCACTGTATTTCAATATCCTTTTCTGAAAAATGATAATAGCAATGAAAATTATATAATTGAGTACTACTTTGATAGCAAAGGAAGCGAAATATGCACATTGTGGTTTTATCAGTCAGCAATAATCTAGAATTACAATCTACAATCTTTAATTTCACATCTCTAATTTGTATCACACATATGATTTAATAGCTGTCTGTTGGTACCTGTCTCCTTTGACATTAAAAATTCTGTGAGGGCGGATCCTCCCTGGTGGCCAGCAGGTTAAAGCGCAGCACTAAGAATCTAAAGCCACTTCTGCATGAGTGCTATACCCGCCAGCCCTGGAGGTGACCCACATGGCGCAGCAGACCTCTCCTGACAGGCCCGCTGCTCCCCTCAGCAGTGCACTTCAGAGATATGCCTGTTCTGCTCCCCACTGTCTGTGGTGAATACTCTCACTGCCCCTGCGCCTCTGGCCTGTACCCCAATTCTGTATGCATACGTAAATAAATCTTAAAATAAAAGTTCACTATGGACCTTGCTTATTAGAGCTCTAGATACAAAACTGTAAGCTCCACAAGCAAAGTGTTTGAAAATAGACTTTCCATGTCTCAGTGGAAAGAACACAAGAAAGGAAAAAGAGCTGAGGTGATTAAGTTTGTCTTCCCCATTAAATCATGAACAGAGCTGAGCCCCAGTTTTACTACCTGTAAAATAAAAGGATTAACTTAAAATCCATATTAGACATGTTCTAAAGGGTTTATTTATTCTTTGTCATTTTTAAGTAAGAAAAATATTCAATATAATTTATATGAGTAAAAATAAGAGTAAAGGACTACAAACATCTGTGGGATAGTAATAATTCACTTGGAAGAATAAAGGATTTAACTGATTCCTGAAAGTCAAATGGAAGTTACCCAAAAGAGAGTGAAAAAGAATCTTCCAGAGACTAGGTAGAACATGGAATTTAAACTAATTAATTCAATGATACTCAAGAATATGAGGGGATAGTAAAAAGAAATGGGACATAAGATAAGTCAGGAATGCCAAACTACAAATGCATACAGGAATCATGTGAAGAAATGGAAATGTACACTTCAGAGTCCTCCTTTGTAGCACAAGGGGTTATGTTGCAGAACAATGAAGCTATCCACAACCATTGCAGCATGAGTTTGATCCTGGGCTAGGAAGCTGACCCACATGGCATAGCAGACCTCTCCTGTTTTGCCTGCTGCTCCCCTCAGCAGTATGTTTCAGTACATCTACTTTTCCCCACTCTGTCTCTGGTAAATTCTCTCGCACCCCATACCTTTGGCCTGTATCCCAGTTCTTGTGTGCATAAACAAATACATCTTTCAAAAAATAAAATAAAATGAAGTGTATGTGTACTATGCTCATTCTAACCACAATATTAGCACATTAAACAAATAGTCATACTTCTAGGAAAATACCAAAGAGCTGATTGGCATTTGTTATTTAACCTGGTTTTCATTGAAATAGCCTAGGAATAAAGTCAAGTATACTCTTTAGTCTGTGTTCTCAACTTTAATTCTATTCTTCACCCTGGACTGAATACAATATTCTCACCTGCAGCTTTTATGTCCTTATATTCAAAGTTGTAAAAATTATTGAGAATCTGGTTTTGTAATGTTTAAATTTTATAGAGAGCTTTATTCTTCTACCACTGGAGTGATGTTATTATAAGTTAAGAAAGAATTTACTGAAATAAGTATAAGGGACAGAATCCAGGAAATTTGGATTTTTGCATTGTCTCTTTCTTTCTGGAATGTGCATTAGGCAAGCTCTTCAGTGCACTGGAGCCCTTCACTACTTCATAAAGTGTGAATCACAAACACCTATCTTATAGAACCGGTTGTGATTGAATGAATTTTTTTTTAAAAATACTATCCATATGACCCCTGGAAAAAAATCATAGTCTTTTCACTCTACTTTTCAAAATTATATTAAGTTATATGAGTGTGTGTGTGTGTGTGTGTGTGAATATTAGAAAAAAAAGTATCCCCTATCATCATTTTATAACATAAATATTTCAATAAATATTGAATTTAGCAAATGTAGGCTGGTACATCATAAAAACATGCCTTTTAAATAAGACATTAGTCCTGCTGACAGGAAGCGTTGAAATATACAGATGATGAACTTTAGGGATTCACTCAGGAATGTCCAGAGCAGAGAGAAAATCAGCCTGGCATTCAAAGATGTCCAAAGATAATGCAATACAATAATATTCTAGCAAGCATGCTTCCATTGACATAATACAGTTGTATCCTTCTTATTCTATAGCTGAAAAAAAAAAATCCTCTCTAAACCTTGTACTTCAGAGAATTCAGTTTGACACTGTTTAGTGCCCTGTGGAGTAAATGGACAACTTATTTAATCTGCTATCTAATCTCAAAATGGCAGTGTTTTTCTTTAAGAATTCTCTGAAGTAAGTGAATCTTTGATAATTGAACTCCCTGTGGTGTTGGTCAAGTGGAAACAGTGTGCAGAGACTTCAAAGAAGTGAAAGTTGTAAGCATAGAACAAAGGGTATTCTGGCAATGATGAGAAGAGGCATCTTTCTCTTACCCTCTAAATAATGAGAGCCAAATGTTTAGAAAGCTCAGCCAAATCCCAGAAGAGATCACAGGGGGCTGGGGGGTGGGAGGGGGGGGCAGAAGTGAGCCAAACATGTTCTGGGGGTGGAGTTGTTTGCTGCATAGAGTGATTATACTCTTGTCAATATAATGCTTTGCTTGCAAGTGGTAACACATAAAACCAAAGAAATGTTTCAAGTCAGCAGAAAGAGGAGAAGTCTTAGAAGAGTTAATGGGTAATTAGATGGGAGGTGAAATTTTCTGTCTGATGTTTAGTAAAAAGAAAATAGAAGCCCATGAACAAATTCTTGTGAAAACCGTGCACATTTGTTTGTGGAGGTAGTTTTTATGTCTTTCCTATTTCCCTTTAGGATGAAAAGTAACCTACACAGTTCTGAAAAAAAAAAAATAGGGTCTACAGAATATGGAATGGGACCATAACCTGGGCAAGTTACAAGATTCCCTTCTATGTATAGGATGAGAAAATGTGACCTAAATATTAATGACTTTATCCAGCTTGTGTTATAAATATGTTCCATCAGTTTCTATGACTAGGTTTTCACAAATCATACCATTACCCATGGTACCAAAAAATTATTTTATATGTATTTTCATATTATGTCAGGATGCTCTGAATATTGTTAAGAATATTTATCAGAAAAATGCAGCTTTGCTCTTATAGATTTACCTATATTTTCTTTTTTTTTCACATTCTTTTTATTTAAGAAAGAAAGTAAGAGAATGTTCTCACCTCTGCCATATAATAGCATAACCTGTGACATTTCCTATCAGAAAAAAAAAGCTGTTTTCTTAACAGCAGCATGTTGGTTTTAAAAGAGTGTGTACCACTTGAAGAGCAGTGAGCTGTGTTTTAGTCAGATATTCTAAAAGTAGATGAAATATTTATCAACTGATCTGAAAAAGGCTGTGTTCCTAATAACCACATCTCCCAAGAGGAAGTCACACCATGTCTGGGCTCTATTGCTAAGGAATTTCATCAGTGTCAAAGCAATAACAGTTGAGCAGCTGGAAAACAGTTGTTGAATGATAAGGCCTCATCAGACTCAACAAATATGTCTTTACTGGTCTCACTGTGAAGAGAAGATCCTGTTAGACAACAGGGTTGATGGTTATAACGAGTTTAATACCTAACTGCAAAATTCCTCATTTCTACTAATTTTAGTGGGAAAGTTCCTGTCAGAAAACTAGGAAATTTTCTGTAGGGTTTTCTCCTTTCTTTTACACTTCTGAGCAAATACTTCAAGGCAGTTATATTAAAACTTATGTTAAAGTTAAAATAGAGATTTATTTTTCCTTAAATGCCTTTAAAGATATACTATATGTGATTCTATAAAGAGATAGGACTTGATACATTCACCACCTGTTGATGAATAATGACTATCTAGCACAAAGTAGATAATATATTTGCAGTTGTCTTTGTCCTCACACTGCATACATTTACCTGTAAGTAATCAACCACTTTAAACTTTAAGGTAAATGGATTATCAGTTGGAATTGGGAAAATAGTAAGCATTAAAAATTGTACTGGGGGGGGTGCATCCTGGTGGCACAAGGGGTTAAGTCAGCACTATGAGGTTAACCACAGCCACTACAGGAAGAGTTCAGTCCCCAGCTATGGAGGTGACCTGCATGGCACAGCAGACTGCTCCTGTCTCTTCTGCTGCTCCCCTCAGCAGTGTATTTCAGGAGCTCCATCTGTTCTCCCCACTCTATCTCTGGTAAATCCTCTCACCTCCCACACCTCTGGCCTGTACCCCAGCTCTTATGTGCATAAATAAATCTTTAAAAAATTTGTACTGGGACTAGAAAGAGAGGTATTTAGTCACCCATTTAATGTATGTCGGGGATAAGAGGCAGGGTGAATTAGCTGAACTGTTCTTTATAGTGCAAACTCCAACACAAAATTTAACTTTATCACTTATCACATAAAAAATAGTATTATTGTCATTGCATTATCTAGAGTACATCCAAGTATCTAAATCAGCAATCAACCTGATTCTTTTTGTAGCTGCTAATTAAAAAAAAAAACTACAACCAAACATTAGCACTAGAGGCAAAAACTTAAGTCACGTGCTTCATTGGGAAGCACCTATTAATTATTTAACCTTTGTTAGCTCAACAAAAGTATTTCTTGAGCTGTAAATATTAGAATGAATTGTTTTATTCATCAGAAATAGGAATAATAATAGGCATCGTGTTTTGAGCATTTACTATGCAGGAAATATCACAAGAGACAATTTACATACATACATTTCATCTTTTTCAAACATCTAAAAATCAGTAATCTTATTAAGCATATGCAGCTTAATGATTTTCATTAAGTCACAAATCTAATAAGTGATGGATCTACAAACACAGGCAGTGACAAACCTCTTACACTCTTAATTCTGTCTCACAAATCTATTTAGATCAGTGGGAAATCAAATAGATTCCAATGCTACTCCATTATCTGAAATTTCCAGCATTTATAGTAGATCCAATAAATAATCTCATGCTAATTTGTTTGTTCAACCAATACAAGAAGAACATAGAAAGGTAGGAAAATTTTCCCTTTGCACCCCACAATATGCAAAAAAAAACACAAAAACTTTTGTTGAAATTTCTAATCCATTTAACTTTATAATAAGAAATTCATCCTTGTTACTACTTCTACTTTAAGATATCAAAGTCTTATCCCAGGTAAAGAGCATGATATTTGATAATTAGGTATTGAATTAATCATTTCCAAAATCATTCTAATTATGCCAATACAAATGAAAAATGTTTCAAATTTTTCTAAAAGAAAACATGAAAATGTCAAATAAAAACATACTTTTCATCTTCAAGTCCTTTTACATGAAAACTACATACACATGGAAGTGATTTATGATCATTTTCTTCTATGACAAAATGAGTTCATAAATTTAGAGTTCATTAGCACTGTTTTGAAGATTGTCTTCAAGTGATTTTTTGACATAAACCTGAAGTCAATTCTTTACATTGATGTTGATTTTAAGACTCTGCACAGAGTGACATCAACTGACCATATTTCCATTGTAATGTTCATAGTTTTCTTTTTAAAATTAATTTCATCAAATAACTACTTTTTTTCTAATTTTTCATTAAGCCCACCAAATGGATTTATAATTTATCAGTTGTTTTATTGTTGTTTAGTTAGCAGCATTATTCGTTTTCATTTCATTTTCATAGCCAAATTTCCCCAGTGAAATTTTTATTCTCACCATCATCCCTTAGATCTCTTAGGCCCATTCCCCAACTTCTTTTTTTTTTTTTTTTTTTTTAAGATTTATTTATTTGTGCATACAGAACTGGGGTACAGGCCAGAGACTCAGAGGTGGCGAAAGACTTCACCAGAGACAGAAGGGGGAGCAGAACAGGCAGATTGACGAAGTACACTGCTGAGGGGAGCAGCGGGCGGGTCAGGAGAGGTCTGCCACACCATGTGGTCACCTCCGGGGCAGGCGGGAATCGAACTCATGCGGAAGTGGTTTCAGCTTCTTAGTGCTGTACTTTAACCCGCTGTGCCACCAGGGAGGGCCACCCCCAACTTCTTTTAACCTCAGAAACCTCAATTCATTTATATCAGTTAGTTTATAATTATTTTGTCCTTTAATTCATCCATTTTATATATATATATATACACACACACATATACACACACATATACTCACACATACATATACATATATCACTTGATATATATATATATATATATATATATATATATATGAAAAGAAACATAATTGATCATTATTTTTGTGACTTTTCTTACCATAGGTCATTTCCTCCAGCTCCTTCCATTTTGCTGTGTTAATATTTCATCTTTCCTTATAACTAAATACTATCTCACTACATGAATATACCACTTCTTTACCCTGTCCTCTGTCGGTTGGGCATAGGGTTGCTTCCAAGTCCTCACTATTGTGAATAATGCTGCAATAAACATTGGTCAACACATCATTGTTTGAAATGCTAAGTTTCACATTTTTTTAGATAGATGTCGGGAATCTTCTGGCCATATGGAATGTTTATTTTTATTTTTTAGGGTAGCTCAGATTACTTTCCAAATGGTTGTATCAGTTTACATTCCCACCACAGTATGTATGTTTCCTCTTTCTCCACATCCTTTTCAGTGATATTGTAGTGGTCTTTTAAATATATGCCATTTCCATGAGTGATATCCCTGTGTAGTTTAACTTCCTCCTTCCTTATTCAAAGTGATGTGACAGGGGCTTCCCTACTGGTACAAGTGGTTAAGTCTCAGCACTATGAAGCTACGGGCAGCCACTGCAGCATGAGTTCCATCCCTCGCCAAGGATTTAAGCCCCTTGGCACAGCAGACCTCCCCTGTCCTGCCTGCTGTTCCACTCAGTAGTGTATTTCAATAAATCTGCCTGTTCTGCTCCCCTCTCTATCTCTAGTGAATCCTCTCACCAACCCCCTCCCACACACACACCTCTAGCCTACACCCCAGCTCTTGTATGCATAAATAAATAAAATAAATAAATCCTTTTAAAAATTTGGTGAAATAAAAAAAAATTTAAAAAACAAAACCAAAGATATTTGATGTGACAAATACCTTTTAATACATTTATTAGCCTTCTAGATATACTTTTTGAAAATTATCTATTCAGCTCTGCTATCTACATATGCATTGGCCTTTTTTGTCATTACATTGTCATAAAATAAGATTAAACTAGTTCCTACAGAAGCATATTGCTAATCCAATTTTTCTCACTACTTTTTCCTTTTTTTCCTTTTTTTTTTACTTTTTTCTCACTTTTTAAAGTAAAACTACAGTTTTGTTTCTATAGAAAAGAATAAAATGTTACCACAAATAACAATAGAAATATTAAGATTTCAATTCTATACAAACTCAAGTCTAAATTATGCTCCTTTTTCTTGGGTAATTGGTATATTGAGGGAGTGTAAATGAGAATGTAATCATAAGTAAATATTCATTCTCTCACTAATTCTTCTAATCCTTTCATTGGACTAGTTCTTTCTCTTTCTTGGGAAATATAATCACAACTCTTCAAAGCAGTATTTAAAATATTATTTAAAATAATAATAACACCTGTGTACTGAAGAATTACTCTTATCCAAAGAGAAATCTGGTCTTTACCCCAGCTCCTGAGAGGTAACCTCTAAACCCTTGGCATTTCCCAGGTGAAAGTGTCTTTGTTAATGATGATGGCTTCCTGGACCACCACTGATAATTTATGTTAATAAATGACTCAGTCTGAACAGAGCCTCATCATTATTAAGATGGAAGCTGACTACACCATAAATTTAACTTCATCAATAGAAGCGTGGAACTTTTGAGTCAGGTGAGATCAATCTGAACTACAGTGTGAGGGGGTGGAGATCCACTTCAACCTCATGGTCCATGATTTGATCAAATCTTGCCTATTTAATAAAGATTTAACAAAATATCGGACACCAAAGTCAGGTGAGTTCCTGAATTATTAATACCCGAATCTCTTTCATTGGCTGGTTATAATCTGTACCCTTTTATCATAATAAAACTGCAATCTCAGTATTGTATTTTTCCACATTTTGTGTGTTGTTCTAGTGTACTATAAAATCTGAGGCAGTTCATTAGGACGCCCAGAATTACAGCCAGTTGGGTGGGAATGAACTCTATATTTTTATCAGCAAACTTGGGATAATAATGCCTGTCCTGAGATTAACTTTGAAACAAGTAGATTAGGGAGGACAGTCATTGTGACCAATTATAACATTTTGCATCTTGCTTTTTTCCTCTGTGTCTGTATAATACTCACACATGTGCTTCTTTTCAGTGACCTACACTGACCTGACTAATAAAAAAAGAAAAATGTAATGAACTTAATCAATCTTTGCTGCCTCTGAACTTAATTGTCTTTGCATTATAAACAGACAAAACAGTTGGAATTTATTTTATATACATAAATAAGTATATAATGTAAAAATAGACCACTCAAAATCTCAGTTCTCTTCTACCCAACTCTTTCCATTATCCTCATGACCAATACTGTGCATTTACAATTAAATATTTTAATTTAAGCAGCAAAAACAGATGCACAACAGTTCCTTATGTGACTATGAAAACAACATAATGTGAATGTTAGCATAATCTGACATTTTCGTTTTTCTCAGATTCAGAGTTTATACAAACCAGATAAAGATGGAAGTGGAAAATACCATACTGTATTTCCTCAAAACCCTCATACTTTACCCCCTCATTCTGAGGGATTTCCTATTCCTATGACTTCAGAATCTGCAGTGTTATTAGTCTTATAGGGAACACCCTCTCTTCGTGGAGTACAGCAAAAGTCCCATGAAAGTCAGTAACAAATTTCCTTTGATATGTTGAACTCCTTGTATCAAAGAAGGCAAGGAGCAGAGTAGCCATGTTGGCAATGATTGATTCCGATTGACAGGAGGAATTAGGGCTGTTATATTATGTGGCAGGGTTGTATTTTTATGGCATCCAAGTGAAATGCTTGACTCCCCACTGCGACTGAAACCCTGGCCAGGGTTGATGGCTGACAGATAAGTGTAGCACTTCTGACCTGATAAAGATATGGTGATGGCCATCCCTAGTAGCGCAATGGGTTAAAATGCAGCACTGAAAACCTTGGCCCAGAGGGATCCACATGGCACAGCAGACCTCTCCTGTCTCACGCATTGATCCCTTCAAGAGTATACATCAGCCCTCCCTGGTGGCACAGCGGGTTAAAGCACAGCACTGAGAATATAAAGCCACTTCCGCATGAGTTCGATTCCTGCCTGCCCTGGAGGTGACCACATGGTGTGGCAGACCTATCCTGACCCACTTGCTGCTCTCCTCTGCAGTGTACTTTGTTGATCTGCCTGTTCTGTTCCTCACTCTGTCTCTGGTGAAGCCTCTCACTGCCCCTGAGCCTCTGGCCTGTACCCCAGTTCTGTATGCACAAATAAATCTTAAAAAAAAAAAAAAAGAGTGTACTTCGTCCATCTGCTTGTTCTGTTCCCCACTCTGTCTCTGTCTCACTGCCCCTGCACCTCTGGCTGTACCCCAGTTCTGTATGCATAAATAAAGAAATATTAAAAAAAAAGATATGGTGATCAGGAGCTTAGAACCTTCATAAATGAGAATCTGGATCACTGTTGAAGTGTATTTGTCTGCTCAATCTTCCCTAACAAAATAATATGAGCTAGGCGGTTCAAGTAGAAGAAATAATTTTGGACAATTTTAGAGAATGGGAATCCAAGTCCAAAATCCTGGCTGATTCTGTTCCTGGTACAATATATCTTTCTAACTTTCAGAAAGCCACCAGTGCACTGTATTTTCCATGGTAAAGATATGAAGTTTGGTTTCTCTTCCTCTTCTTATGAAGAATACCATCTCTAGTGAATTAGAGACTGACCTTCATGACTTCATGTAATCTTTGTCCCTTTTTCACAGGCCTTATTCCAAAATGAGCTTAGTGCTTTCATAGATGACGTTCATGAAACACAAATTAATAACACAAGGTAAAAAGCACTGACAACAAGAGCAAAAGGTAACTGAGGATTAAAGACATTTAAAATGAAGAGTGGGGCCCTCCCTGATGGCACAGCAGGTTAAACCACTGCAGCAGGAGTTCAATCCCTGGCCAGGGAGGTGACCCAAATGGCTGCTGACCCACCCACTGCTCCCCTCAGCAGTGTATTTCAGTCAGTCTGCTTGTTGTGCTTCCAACTCTGTCTATGGCCTGTATCCCAGTTTGTGCATGCATAAATCAGTAAATCTTAAAAAAAAAAAAAGAATATTCAAAACTAAAATAAAGGAAAAGTATAGAAAAAAAATGAGTACCAGTTGTCTCTCTTAGAACATGGAAAGTGATGTACTACACTCTTCCCAACTAAACATCCCTCTTAGAGAAAAGAGATCTGCCAGGATTCTGGAGGGATTGCAAATGAAGAGGTGGATCTGAAAGATACAAACAGTAAAAGATGCTGGACTCAGAGATGGGCCACTTCCAACGCCTCTACAAGAAGAAATTGTTACCTTGGTTCCTAACAGACAGATGATCTCCAGCTACCAGGATACTGATTGCCTCACATGTAGAGAGACAGCCTCCCAGACACTCTGTGGACCTACTCACATAAAGCTGGGGCTATAAGGGGTTGGACGCTGACGAAAGGCACTATGCTAGACAACATATGTTGAAGAGCTCATGATGAGGTTGACTGAAGTATTACCAGGAATTTATCATGCTTGGACTTTCTCTTCTGCTCAATCCCTCCCTCCATCCTTTTTCATAGGTATTTTCTCTAGTAATACCTTGCTAGCCTAACACCAACTCAGAGCTACCCCTAGAGAAACCAACCCCTCACAAGTTTTTCATTGCAAATGACAGAAGCCAACATAAATTAACAATACTTGGAATTCCACAGTTAATGGAAAAACTGGTGAACTAGAATTGAAGCTGCTTCAATTCTGGGAAGCAGGGACTGTGCAGCCATAGTGATGAAACAAAACTATCAGAGTATTTATAAGTACAATGAGTTCCCGTTTTTTTTTTTTTTTTCAGTCTTTTTACTCTTTACTTAAGTTCAAATTTCAGGGCAGAACAGTCATGGCCTAGAGGATTGCACACTACTCGAAAATAACTCCAGGGAAAGATATCATGCTCCAGCAGAATATCAGGGTGCCGTTATTTAAAAAAAGAAAGAAAAAGAAAAAAAGGAACATCTTTGAGAAGGTAGAAAATAGCAAACATCTAATATACTTCATCCATGGAGACATATGTCACCCACATATTCATTTCAAAATAGCAATTCATTGATTTTATTTAATTATATCACCAAAAGGAATGATTGTTATTATTACAATTATTGTTATCTCGGAGATTGGGTATGTGATGCAAAGATATTTTAAGTACTTTGGTCAATAGTTGCCATTTACTAGGCCAGAGTTATCCAGTTACAGTAAAAACTGTTTGCTAGTGAGTTATCCAACTCAAAAGAGTTATCTTTTGATAAGTACCATTCCCACCGCAGCCCTTGGTGCCAACATGCATGAATTTATAGATCTTAGTTGTTGCCCTTAGGATTGCAATTAACAGCTGAATTTAAAACAGCTTAGTTTGGTTTAATGCCAACTTAATTTCAATAGTTTATGAGAGCTTTGTTTCAGTGTATCTACATAAACTCCTTTCTTTGCCTCAGTTGGTATATGCACTATATCTTTTTTTTTTTTAAGATTTATTTATTCATATAGAACTGGGGTACAGGCCAGAGATTTGGAGGTTGAGAGGATTCACCAGAGACAAAGTGGGGAGCAGAACAGGCAGATCGAGGAGGTACACTGCTGAGGGGAGCAGCGGGCAGGCCAAGATAGGTCTGCCTCGCCATGTGGATATCCTCCGGGGTAGGCGGGGATCGAACTCATGAGGAAGTGGCTTAAGCTTCTTAGTGCAGTGCTTTAACCCGCTGCGCCACCAGGGAGGGCCCTATGCACTATATCTTTACACATAATTAACTATCAACAAAATATTGTAAGTATTGTCGTATGCGGTTATCTTTAAGTGAGAACAGAATTGCAACCAAAATATATTTAGACTATCTTTTATATTTATGCAGTTACAATTACTGTTGCCTCTTTTGTCCTTAACTTTATTTTACAATCTCATGTCCTTTTATTTCAATCCACAGGATTCTGTTTACTATATTTCAGGGGCACATCTGTCAATAACAAATTCACTCCATTTTTTATTATAAGGGGACATCTTAATTTAGCCTTCATTTCTTAATAAGAATTTTGTTGAATATACATTTTTTAGTTGACAGATTTTTCACCTTCTGAAGATATTTCAGTGTTTTCTAGATTCATTATTTCCTGAACTAAAATTATTTGTTCATCTTATTGAAGACCCTTTGTGTATTCTAAGTTATCATTTTCTTAATGCTTTCAAGATCTTATATTGTCATTTACTTTAATTCCTCTTACTATATAGTGTTCTTGGTATAACTCTTTTTTAGTTTATTTACTTAAAGTTCACTGAGCTTCTTGAATGTTCATGTTAATATTTTACCAAATTTGAGATTTCTGGTCTTTGCATTTTTTCTGACTCTATTTCTTTTTCCTCTCCCCACCCCACTATTTTTTTTTTTTTGAGACTTTAATTAGACCTATCTTGGTATATCTAATAGTATTGTACAAGTCTCTAAGAATTTGTGCATCTTTCTTTTCCTGTCCTTCTGTTCCAATGAACTTTTCTCAAGTTCACTAATTCTTTCTTCCATCAGACCATATTTGTTGCTTATTCTCTCTTGTGAATTTTTCACTTCAGTTACTGCAATTTTCACACCAGACTTTCTATCTAAAATTTTCTAAACCTTTATTGATATTTTGAATATTGTGAGACATATTTAAAAAATTTTCCCTTCAATTCTTTAACCTTAGTTTTCAGTTCTTAGAATATATTTACAGTAACTGATTTAATCTTATCTACTCAATCAAACATCTGCATTGGCTTATGAGAATTTGAAGTAGTCATATAAACTAATGGGGTTCAGTCAATCTAACATTTGACCTAAAATAAATCCTAAATATTTTGCAAATAGCCAACTGCAAAGTACATAAATGCTTCCTTATATTTTTAAATAATTCAGTTCCACAACTCATAAATTTTCTTATCTATATCATATATGTTCCAATACTATTAGAACTTCATTTTTTTTTCTACCACTGAATGCATTATTTAAGGTTGTTCATTTGTGCTCCTGATATGTTTGTCGCTGGACTGGCATTATAGATGCATTACCTCAGGATTAAATGACATCAAGAAATTTATGTACTATTTGTTAATAAAAAGAGTATATTCAGCAGTTTTATCTTTTTCTTACCTACTACATCTATTCTTGAAAAATGTGAAAATTATTTTACATTATTTTTATTTCAATCTTAATATTAAGGAATATATTATAAAATGACCATAGATATTAATAGGAAGTTACTAATAGTTTAAAAAAATGTAGATTATAGTAATCAGTCATCAAAGTTCAACCATCAGACTGGTAGACATGAAACTGTAATAATTCCCAATACTGGAAGAAATTTATGAAAAAAGATGGAAATCTGAGTTACTGCAGGCTTTTTGAAAGCCATCTCTCAGAGTCTATTAAAAATTTAAAATGCCTTTGGTCCAGCAATCTCACTCCTGGGAAATTACCCACAGAAATAAAAAACATTAGTGAGTAAGGCTTTATGTGAAAGGATCATTGTTCTACATTTTATTACGGCAAAAGGCAGAAACAAAGAGAATGCTATTCAGTAAGAGAATAGTTAATTACATCTTGATATACTCATAGCAGTAGGTATTGTGCAACCATAAAAAAAGACTGCACTAGAACCTCACAAATTGGAGAAATTTCAAAGAAAAAAACAAAAGTTTCAGAAACATTTATGTGCTATAATCTGACTATTATTTATAAAGGAATAAATAAAACCCTCACATGCATATGTTATTTTATGAACATAGAGAATCTGTGGAAAACTAGTACAAAATTTATGAAATGATCAGTTGGAAGTAGGACAAAAAGAAAGAAAAGATGGGAAAGCTTTAGGGGTAACATTCTTGGAGAATTAAACTGTTCACGAGAAATAATGTATTTGATAAGCCTCAAATATATAACATGATATATACATAAGTATATACATTAAAGAGATTCACTGGGTATATTAACCATCAAATGGTACAGTTTTCTCATGGTGAGATAATTTCAGATGGTTTTATACTTTCATATATATTTTTGCATTTTGAATTTTTTATTATTAAAAAAAAAATGCTTGGACCCTCCCTTGTGGCACAATGTCTTAAAGTGCAGCATTGTGAAGCTAGCCACAGCCTTCAGTGTGAGTTCAATCCCATATGGCACAGCAGACCTCTCCTGTCTCACCCCCTGCCCCCCTCAGAGGTATATATCAACAGATCTGCCTGTTTTGCTCCCCCCTCTGTCTCTGCTGAGTCCTCTCATCCCTCACTCCTCTGACTTGTATCCCAGTTCTTGTATGCATAAATAAATGGATCTTAATTTTTTTTTAATTCCTCTATGGAGCTAATATTAGTTTGCAAAACTATGTGGATTAGAGGTATAGGGCCACAGCCTTCAAGTTATATTACCTTACTACTTCTACCACCAAGTTACCCCTAGAGTTTTTGAATGAGTCCGTATAACTTACATAATATAAAAAGAAAACTCTTCCTTGTGAAAATTAAATGCTGTTCATCCTTTAAAAAAAAATGATGATTCTACATTAATTTACTAAAGTTTTGTGCATTTGGTCCTAGATCATCATGTTCTCCACTCTGGCTGGCTAGACAATGATACTTATTCACTTCACAAGTCCTCTCTGTGTGTTCTTGACTCCCTGTTTCTAGCTCTGCCTAATGGAAATTCATGCCAACCAGGTCTTTGTAACTGTCAGTGGATCTCCCCTTTGCACTTACCCTGTTGGGATATGGACATTCTGTGCTCATAATGTGAGTTTAGTCACCTTTAGTCACCTTCAGTTGTGTGAATCTTTCAAAGTGAATCTCCAACTCCCTAAATCTGGCTTTATTATCTATAATGTGACTGGCACAATTACTTTCTGGCACACTGTACTCCTACATACAGTAACTGTCATTTGACAGGATACAATAGCATCCAGTTGTGGCTTTGAATGTCTAGACCAATTCTATCATAATGATCATTCTTTTACTCTTAAATGTTATCTAGCAGCTGAGCAGCAGTCTCATTTTACTTTTCATTGTTCTTAAGTTTTATTTACTATTTAAGAAATATATTGGAGTTTTATTGAATTCACACCGGCTTTATAAGTATTGTAGTTTGAAAAATTTGGAGTTGTTACATATGTGTCTTGTTCTCTCCCCTCCTCCTTTGTGTGGCCCACATTTTAAAAAGAGCTGAAGACCAAGTCGACCAGGATGTTTTCGGGAAGATTCCTCCTTATTTTTACCTTTCATACTGCCCTATACTGCTGAGACCACTATTGAATATCTGACCAAAATGTAAGTTATAAGAAATATGTATCTGTAACCAGGTAAAGCACTTCAATTTCTTTGTAGTTCCTATGCCTAAAAAAATTCTTTAAAACAAACCCCTCATTGTTTATTTTAGCTTTCCAGAATCAGTCAACTCCAAATACAAAGGCAATATTGGGCAATATGTGTCCTAGAATTTCCTCCAAAATCTCCTTACTTGATAAAAATGATCTTTCTTCCTTTCACTATCAATATAAAGTGTGAAGAACCTGTAAAAAAGAAATCCTGAGGAAGTTGAGGATTCAGTCAATATTTTTGTTGTTGTTGTTGCTTTTACTTTAGGGAAAAATTTGAATAAAAGAGGGAGCTTTACAATATTTTATGTCAAAAATAAGCATAGTTTGTGAGGTTACAGTAAATATGGCTATGCAAAACATTTCCAAAAAAATGGACTATACTCTTCCAAATTTATTAATCAAAATTTTCTTCTGTGCAATGTGAAAATCTTGAACTTTCAGGTGCTTAATAAGCTTTGCGGAGCTTAACTTGCCCATGAGCTGCCAACTCTGACTATAATATATCACCCTTTGCTTTTATGAAATACTTAGACATACTTCAACTTAGAGCCATAGCCAATTATTTCTATTTCTGGAGAAGGACAAAGCATGAAAGGCAATTCTCAAAAAGCAAGTATGAAATACATACAGTTCAGTTTAAATGACCTTCCCCTACCCCATCTCTATAGCTAAAAAACTATCTAAATATGAGGATAAAAGAGACCAGGTGTAAAGAAGAGCAAGAGCAAAGACAGTCATATACTACTCTGGGGGAATTCTCACTAAAAATAGTTTTAATAATTAAAAAATCATCTCAAAATTTGGACATTCTCTCATGGTTTTATGTATCTTTGCAGTTAATTTCAGCCTAAATCAAAATTTTTGTTGTGACTTTTGTCAACTTCTCTTAGGGTGATGATAGAAAAAGTATTAAACATGTCTTCTAGTGAAATCTTACAGTTAAGCAATAGAAATCAAGCAAAATTTTATTGGAAATAGACTAGACTAATTGACAGAGGACACCTAGTGGTGGCCCTAAGTAATGCCGTGTTATTTTGTAGTGCAAACTGCTTCAGGAGTACACAGGAGATCATGGCCATGAGACAAACATCGTAATATCTATCTTCTCTATAGTCCAGACCTTCCTTTTCCAATGGCATTATTAAAAGACTAGGTTGCAGTTTTACACAGCTCTTTTAACCAGTACTTTCAAGGTCTTTACAAGTTAAGGAAGAAAATTTGGACAGTCACAGACCATTATTCTCTATAATTCCTTTAGCTCTTTTCTGTAGCTTCAGTCAAGTACACACATTTCTCTGAGATAGGATAAACTCTCATACTCATAGGTGCTTCCTCTCCTTACCTCTCTTGATCAGCAAGTGTAACTTAACAATCCAAAACATAAGGCAAGACACTATTTTTCACATGAACTCTTTTCAGCATAATTACCAAGAAACTTTAGTCTTCCATAGGTAATTATAAATATCAAATTTGTCTATGGCCCTTGAACACATACACAGATGGTAAAGTAGAAATAGCAGCACCTGTAAAACGTATGGTCCTATGAACTGAACTTAACTTTCCTCCCAGGCAAAAGAGAGTATCAATAGCTACTTTCCTGGTGGGTAAAAGACTTAGGGATATGCTGAATGTGGAAAGTCCTTTATGATTAGTATTTTATATATTTTAAAAATATTTTTTTTATTTTTTATGCACACAGGAACTGGGATGTACATCAGACGTGGAAGTGTGTAAAAGGATTCATCAGTGACAGAGTGGGGAGCAGGACAGGCAGATCTACTGAGATACACTGTGGAGGGGAGCAGCAGGTGAGACAGGAGAGGTCTGCTGTGTCATGTGAGTCAGCTCCTTGGCTTGGGATCAAATTTGTGCTTCAGTGGCTGCATATAGCTTCGTAGCACTGACACTTAAAACCTGTACCACAAGAGATGCCTTATTTTAGTTATTTTAAAAATTATGTTTAAAAAATACCTGTGAACACACATAATGCATCAAAAATTGGTCACATTCCTAGGTCTAAGAGACTTATAACTCTGCCATATTTATTTCTTCTTTTAGTGCAGTGGAAAGGTAGGGTGACATGTGAAAGAAGTCAGGAAGCTGACTTTCAGGAGTTCCCCCAGCTAACTTACAGGATCTTGGGCAAGTTGGCTATCACTTCAGGCCAATGTTTCTTCATCTAGAAAAGGTGTTTATGAGTAAAATAATTTTAAGATGCTTACTGGTTGTTAATAATCATTAGATAACACTGGTTAAATGGAGAATGAAAATTCATAAAGAAATTAGTATAATATATTTTTGCCTACTGCATTGAAAGGAAAAATGTTTACTTTACACTCTTTTTATTTGGAATAGTAAGCATCAAGGTTATTTATCTGTTTTAATAATTAGACAGAACATTCTAAGGATCCATCTTCTTTTTAGTTTAATGCAATTTAAATGAGTTTTCTAGTCACCTCTTAAAACCTAAGAGACTTTAAAATCACTCATTTAAAGTATGAAAATCTGTTAGGGTATTAAACTCTATGACTTTTAAATGTTAAAGTCACCAAAAAACCTTTTGTTTTACTGGTAATGACATATACAACATTTATACTAGACATGAAGTATTCATTTTAAGTCATAATAAATATTCATGTTGAACCACAAGGCACCCAATATTGTAAATGGTCATTTATGTTGTCATTTATATGCCATTGTTAGATCTGATAGGATAATATTTATAATTTATTAAGCAATATATAACAAGAAATGTCTAATTCCACACCATTTCCAAATTAGTAGCAATGAATTTTGCCATAGCATGATAAAATGATGAAATATGAATTATTTCTCAATTTGAACTTTATACTACTATAATAAAATGCCCACAGCTAAAAGAGTCATTAGCATACACTCTAGAAATAAGCTTGTCACATATAATGCATGCACACACACACATAATTAGGATACTTAATGTTACAGACAAAAAGAAATAGAAAGAGGTAAACATGAAAGCAAACATCGCTCTAATTTACAACAAGCACAGCAGGGATGGATGGAAGTCTTGCAATGAGATTCATAGAGGATGATTAGGTACTCTATAGCAAGCAAATACTTTCCCTTCTACCCACAAGGGTGCTTAGTTCAAAGCCAAGTCAACTAAAGATACTTAGAACTTAGCAAAATTAGAAAACAGAGATCTTTTCGAAGAAGCTATTGCTTCCACTGTGGGGCTAATAAAATGAAGGGCTCACTAATATTATTTAACTGTTAATCACTAGATGTTTTGATCCATGTGAAAAGAAATCTAGTGTTTTCAGAGTTATGAGGTGTGAGGTAGAGTGTGTTTGTGTGCAGCAGGATGTGTGATTATGATAGTGTGTGTAGAACAGATGAGCTATGTGGATGTATGTACATACTTGTTTGTATGTACAGTAGGAGTGATATCCTCATAAGAAAAGAATTTGTTTTATAGAGTCTTTTATTTCAAGAGTAGAGAAGGAAGCACTTATGGTGATATTTTCAATACTGTCATCTTAGCACTATGTAATATATTTTAGTTTATAGCATATTTCCACAGGTGGTATTTTATCTGTTTGTTTGTTTTTCCACAATTCAATTATCACTATTTAAAGAAGAAATTCAGGTCCAGAGAGTTCAGATTGCAAAGTTTGTAAGTGATTAGAGGACGCCTTGAATTTAGGAGATCCATGCTCTCCATTAAAGTCTATGAGAAAAGTGGACATAAAACATAATGGAAATGATTTCCTTGTTGACTTAGAAAATTATATCAGTTATTTATCACCTGCCAGTTAAACTATTCATTTTCTTAATCTCGTTCCCTTATGGCAACTTAATTACCTATAGATTGAAGATGTGGCTCATTCATTCACTCAACAATTTTTGTTCACATCTACTACTATGACTAGATAGTTCCAAATATATTGGGAACTACAAGTATATGTATGAATAAAATACTATGCCTGACATCAAATTACATTTGCATGTACTATACTTGAAGAGTCAAACACTTCTGTCATTACCCTAGAGGAAATACAGAATCCCTCTTACTCTTCCCAAATATGTAGCAGGAAAAAAGAAAATACAATGAGAGCCTGAGAACCAGGTGTTAAAAATGCTGTAATGTGCTGCACTTCAAATCAAAACTTTATATGTATATTCTCTCACTTTCTCCTCACTCCTTTTATTTCTTCTGTCTCTTTCACTTTCCCCAAATATCAATCAACACCACTACTCTTGCTCCTCTGATCAAAGTGAGTATATCAAGGCCTTAGGAAACCAAGTTCCCCCAAGAATGAAGCTTTATCTTTGGGATGGCCTCCAGTGTGGATATTAGCCACTGGAAGGGATTTTGACAGTGTTTCTCTTGGACTAAGTCAGGATCTCATGTTAAGAGGTTTGGGTTTCCTTTGTTGATCTAAACTCAGATCATTTAGAAATACAAAACTGTTGAGATAATCAGCATGTGTATGTAGTTTCACAGAGTGAAAAAAAAAACTGTTTATAATATCAATAAGAGACTACTATTTTTCCTTATAATAAATCAACCTAATTTCAAACTTGAAACCTCACCTGTCTGGATGAATTTTAGAAGAAATCTCAGTCATTTAATGGCCCTCCTGATATTTCCCATCAACAAGATACTCCTGAGGCCCTACAGTTATAAAGCATCTATATTAGTTACCACAGAAGCTCTATTGTGTCATTATCATTAGTTTCTGCATTTTGCTGTTCTCACACCTGCCAGACCAAAGTAATAATTAGGAAAGCATGTAGCCATTCCTCTGTCAGACTCTCTATCCAGGTAGATATGCTGTAGAGGAACAAGACAGGACTGTCTGCTGTCAGGAAACCCAGAGATTTCAACATCTCCTGCTCTTAGTGTACCACTCTTTTCCTGGAGATTTTCTTTCTCCAAGTTCCCTTTGAAGATGTTCCTCTCCCCTCAGCATTCTGAAGTCCTAATCTCTTCAAGAATACACTCCAAAAAACAAAGAAATACGATGTGCCCTGTATACCTGCATGTACATTTTATTTTCTACAATACAAGTCAGGAAAATATGGAGTCTGCCCATCATTTGAATGCAGAGAATGGGGAAAAGAAAGTATAGAAAGAAAAATGTAAATTAATATGTCAAATATTACCTCACTAGTCTTGGCAAAGATAGCACTGGACAGTCAGACTTTCACACCTTGAAATGCTAGTATGTCTTGATAGGTTGTAATCTGTGTGAAGTTATTGGACTTGGGTCTGGTGGGGAAAGTCTTCTCTCGGAGGTCACAGGCAAATTTTAGGGTGGTCATGAACTGGTTATCAGAGGGTGGAACATTTTCCTTGATTCAGATGCTACTGTTTTTCTTTCATATTTTGGCTTTATCCAGAGCTGAAAACCATGTTCAGGAAACATGACAGTAAACAAGCTATAAAGCATAAGCTGACACAGAGGAGAAGTTGTTAGGACCTGGGAAACTGAGAAACTGGAAAAACACGGGTTGGGGAAGAGCCAATGGAAAAAACCACGCATTTCCTATGATCTCTGAGGGCCCAGGCTTGGCAAAATTCAGCAGATAGAAAGATGAAAAGCTTTAGAATTCAATTGAGTTTGAAAAATAATAAGGCAAGGAAAGAATTAGTGATTTTAAGGAAAGGGCAAATCCTACCTATTTCATTCATTCTCACAAGTGTGGACCTGGGCTAACCCTGTATGTAGCCTGTATGTATGTGACTTACATAGGTCACCATTTAATGAGAAGTTTATCCAAATAAATTGATGGTCATAGGTGTTTACTTCTGACAAACGAAAAAAGATTAAATAATAGCCTTATGAAGCTAAAACAATAGTGTTTTCTTTCTTTTATTTTTCTCTCGGTCCTTCTACTTACCAATTTCTATAATATAGGTAAATTTAATGTACTTGTCAGCTAGGGCTACCACAACAAAATGTCAAAGTAGTTGCATTAAGAAAAAAAAAATATTTCCTTATAGTTTTGAGGACCAGATGTTCAAAATCAAGATGCCTTCAGGTGAGACCACATTTTCTGGCTTGTAAATTATTTCCTTCCTCACATGATTTCATAAGTGCATAGAAAGAAAACAATCTCTGAAGTCTATTCTTTTTCTTATAAGAACATCCTTAGGGCCCTCTCTGTTGCGTAATGGGTTAGCACGCAGCACTGCAAGCTAGCCTCAACTGCTTCAGTGCAAGTTTGATTCCTGGCCAGGGAGGTGATCCACATGGTGCAGCACCTGGTACAAACCTCTCCTAACCCACCTGCTGCTCCCCTCAGCAGTTTACTTTGTCACTCTGCCTGTTCTGCTCCCCCTCTGTCTCTGGTGAATCCTCTCAACCACCACACCTCTGGCCTGTACCCCAGTTCTGTGATCATTTAAATGATCTTTAAATAAAAAACATCATTTTAACCTTACTTTTATGTTTCACTTAACCTTAATTACTTCTTTAAAGTCAACCTCTAAATACAGTCACATAAAGGATTAAAACTCAATGAACAGGGCCCTCTTTGGAGGTGCAGAGGGTTAAAGCACATCACTAAGAAACTAAAACCACTTCAGCATGAATTCCATCTCCCCGCCCCAGAGGTGACCCACATGGCGCGGCAGACCTCTCATGACCTGCCAGCTGCTGCCCTCAGCAGTGTAATTCATCATTCTGCCTGTTCTGCTCCCCACTGTGTCTCTGGTAAATCCTCTCACTGCCCCTGCACCTCTGGCCTATACCCCAGTTCTGTATGAATAAATAAATAAATCTTAAAAAAAAAACTCAACATACAAACTGATGAAGACAAGTCAATCTGTAACACTTAATGAATGTTTATTAAAATATTTTCAGACTTTGGAAACACTATTTCAGCCTTAATAATGCTATTTCTGAAGCAAGTGGTAGTTAACAAGTGTAAACTACTGTGAAAAATCTGGTTCTGCATTACACAGTAACTTGTTGATGCCACAGAATTTTAGACATAAGATATGTAAGAGTTCTAGTAGACTTACTTATACACCAATGTTAAGTACTCTATATGCTCTAGCAATTCAAGGGGATTGTACTCAGGCTGTGGATGCAGTGGAAACAAATCACACATGTGACTCAACTAAACTAAGAAGAATGGATGAAATAAAGGAAGTAATATGCTTTCTAAATATTTTTATTTTAAAAAATAATTTATTTTTATTTATTAATGCATACAAGAACTGGGGAGTAGGCCAGAGGCACAGGTGGTGGGAGTTGAGAGGATTCACCAGAGGGAGAGTGGGGAGCAGAACTGGTGCATGTACTGAAATATGCTCCTGGGGGTAGCAGCAGATGAGACAGGAGAGTTCTGCTGTGCCCTGTGGGTCAGCTCCCTGGCCTGGGAAGGAACTCACTCTGCAGTGGCTGATGGTAGATGGATAGTGCTGAGATTTAATGCCTTTGCCACCAGGAAGGTCCTCTTTATATCTTTAAATTCTAATTTGAGTGTTTAGGAACAGTAAAATTTATTTGAAGGTATTTTAGTCTATGAAAACATGTATTTGAATTTAGTAAAGGAGATCTAGTGTGATTATGTGTGGAGTGTTAACAAATTTGAGTTTTGAATTATTTGAACAATGGTAATAAATAACATATTGAATGATTGAAAGCTTACACTTAGGAAACAGACTGTTTAGATTAAAATTCTTGCTCTGGCCCTCCCTAGTGGTGCAGCAGGTTAAAGCACAACACTGAGAAGCTAAAGCCACTTCTTCATGAGTTCGATTCCTGCCTGCCCTGGAGGTGACCACAGGGCATGGCAGACCTCTCCTGACCCGCCCGCTGCTCCCCTCAGCAGTGTACTTCCTTAGATTTGCCTTTTCTGCTCCCCACTCTGTCTCTGGTGAAACATTTCGCTGCCCCTGAGCCTCTGGCCTGTACCCCAGTTCTATATGCACAAATAAATAAATCTTTAAATAAATAAATAAAATAAAATAAAATTCTTGTTCTCTGCTTACCAGCCTATATGAGATCTTTAAACTCAGAATTCCTCACTTTCTTTATCTATAAGATGAAGACTATAATATCAAATATGAGATGATTGTTCAATGAGTTAAAACTTCAGAATTACTGTACTGCTCGCCAACAATACTAATTGTGCAATAAGTTTCAACTACTGTTGGTTGAAATAATGCAAGGAGTTAAAATCTAGAATGATGCTATGAGGAAGTTTATAGATATATTTCACAGCAAAGCAGCAATAACTAGTGAGAGTTATTTTTAGAAAATACGATTTAAAGTTTCTATAAGCTATCCTAAGGACAGAAAATGAAGCATAATCATCAATAAACTTAGTTAAATCTTCACAAGAAGAGTCAAGATTTTTGACATTTGAGTCATGACTCCCAACTCTCCTCCCTCCCAATTCCAGACCTATAATCTCAGTCTCCTTCAGGGGGTAAGCTGCCACCATTTTTCATCCTAATTAGTTCTGTCTTGGTTAGTGGAGAAAAGCATCAGGGTTCCTTTCCACTACAGAGTTTGGACTTCTAAGTCAGAGACTCTACCTCAGATGTAGCAGGATGGAAATACTGAGAGTCCAATTATTTTTGCCCCAGTAAATATGGAAGGTAGCATTTCACTGCTCGAAGAGCCCACATGCTTCCCTGCTCAAAAAGTAGGTATGTCACTCAGAGAAATGACTGCTGATCCTATTTCCATTTCCAGAAGAGTGGTACAGAAGCTTTGCTAAGGGTAAACTCAGACATAGAAATAAAACGTTCTGTAATGACTTTCATGAGAATTGGCTTTATTTGGAACAAAGAGTGAAGAAGTTCAAGTCTAAGTTCATTATCAAAATCAATAGATATTTTGGTCATAAGCAATCAAGATCATAGCTGAAATGTAGACCACTGAAAGTTTATCAGAGATAATTAGGAAAAGAGAGAGCTAAAGGTAGCCACAATACCCCTTATCTAGAGCAAACTATAAAGACTCGTCCTAAAAATTACCCATACAAGGGAGTTTACTTGGATCAGATGGTATGAAATTAGTGGAGGCCAGTATATGGGTGTGATATCAACAGAAAAAACTATTGAATGGAGCGATACAAGAAAAGACAAAGAGAAAATTCTCCATTATCCCAGGGTGATTGTGATGATGCCCAAGACTCCATACTTTGAGAAGCAATATCACAGTTTAGACCTGAAGAAGATTTCACTGAAATTGTTCAACCAAATGACTAAAAATTAAATGATCAAGCAGCAACAATAAAAAGACTGAAAGTAAGCACCAGTTTCTGGATGTATGACATTATCTAAAATGTTTAGTTTTTTTTTTAAGATTTATTTATTTATGCATACAAAACTGCTGTACAAGCCAGTGATGCAGGGGCAGTGAGAGGATTCACTAGAGACAGAGTGGGGAGCAGAGCAGACAGATCTATTGGAGTACACTGCTGAGGGGGGGCAGCAGATGGGACAGGAGAGATCTGCTGCACCATTCGGTTCACCTCCCTGGCTGAGGATCAAACTCATGCTGCAGTGGCTTTGAATAGCTTCATTAGTGTTGCAACTTAACCCCTGTATCACCAGGGAAAGCCCTAAAATATTTAGTTTTCAACAAATATTACAAGACATGGAAAGAAAAGGAAAAATGTGGTCTACACGCTGGGGATTAAATAAGGCACATTCTTAGGATCAAGATGTCCAACTTAACAAAAATGTCAAGGTAGCTATTTTTGATGTGTTTAAAGAACTAAAAGAAAATAAGTAAGGTGTGCTCACAACATCTGATTCAAGAGAGACAATTTGATGAATCATTGTTAGAATAAATTTAGAAAGAATGAACTTTGAGGAAAAAGTTCAGATCACTATAAAACTCACTATCTCACATATAATATAATCACCTAAAGTATATATCTCACACATAATATAATCCCCTAAGTTTAGGCAGTTTTAAGTGATGATGCCAGAATTAGAATTGTTGATTGATATCAATCAACAAACTTTATATCAATCTATGAGTATGAATCTAGAAACTGGGCTCTGGAACTCCTACATGCTCCAACTGGCTTGTACTGCTGGTTCAGGAGAGTCACTGTGTATCATTGTTCTTCACTCTGTACTTGGTGACATTATTTTGGTAACCTGTAATTGTCCATGGCTGGCTTATTTATACCATAGAAATTGAAAAATGCTACAAATTAAAGATTTTCCCTAGAGGGAATACGAATTTTAAATATTCACCAGCACAGCACAAATCTAGGCTTAGAAATCCCTCCACAAGTGTGCAAGTAGCATTTATGGTTCAATTCAGCGTCATGAATGTGATACAGACATCATCCCTTTGAGAGGCACCTAAGGATTTCAAGTCACAGGGGTCCCTTTTATTACTTTGGGGCAACCTCCAAACTAGATGAAACTCACTCTATAGATCATTAGATGTCTTAAAGAAAACAATAACAACAACAAAAAAAAACCCTCATACTATTCGTTTTCTGAATGTCGGTTGTCGCTTCCTGTATTACTTGAAGGCAAGAAAAAGAGATTTAAAATCAAATCATTGATTTTTTTTTTTCATCTCTTTTATGTTGGCAGTGCAGTGAAGCTTCCCCCTAAGGCAAAATTAATCGCTCAGGTCTTCGTGCTCCATAGTGTTTTGCTCAAACTCTTAATATTGCACTTATCATTTTGTGTTACTGTCAGATTTTTCCTGCCCCCTTTCTTGATAGAATCATGAGCTGCTCAAAGGACTCCCATTACTTTATCACCACTATCACCTAAAAGCCTACAGTAGGCACTCTGTAACTGTTCAGTCCACTTGAACTAATGGAGAGGAAAATAAATAAGTCTGTTTCTTTTGTTAAATAACCCTTGATTAAAAGGGTACTGTGTTTTGAAACGCTAACAATAAATTGTTTTTCTAGGTCACAAAAATATTTAAGTGGTTCATTCTACATTGAAATTTATACCACATCACAAATGGAGTAGGAAGGGAAAGACAGAGCAATGGGCTTCATCACGGAACATGCAGGCAGTGCATCTGAACTCTTAATGTACTAGAGGATCCTTAGCGATTTAAAACTACCATGTAGGGATACCCTGTATAGTCTTTTGCAACCATGAGAATAATCATACCAATCTTATTTGAATCCCAAGTTGGATGTAAATATTGTATGAGAAAATAGTTTTGAAAATCCCTTATGAACTATAATGCGCCAAATTAAAAAAAATAATAATCTACATGCTGAGCTTAAACTTGTAAGAAATTTAAATGTCTAGCACTTCCATAGCTCTGATATCTTATCACTGCTTCAGTGTAAACTTTTAGAGCCCTGTTTCCTCATGACAAGATATATAAACACACAGAATCACCACTGAGTACATAATTTCTTAAATTATTTTTGTTTGGGTATTTTTTTAAGATTTATTTATTTGTACAGACAGAACTGGGGTTCAGGCCAGAGGCTATAGTTTTTCCTGTCTTAGAGTCTAAGATCAAAATGAAGAAAACTGGGTAGAGAAAGGCAGTTTCTTTTAGATAAATTGCTATTTTAAATCTAAATGTTGAATTATAATGTAGCAATGAAATAACTGGAGTGCTCACAGTGAGTTGAGTTCACAGTTAGTTGAAGATTTGTTCACATAGCCTTCTGAAGAAATAATTTGCAAGAAAACCCAGAGTCAATATTTTAAGTATTTTTTTTCATATTTGATCAATGTTATCTTGTTCATTTTAAGGATATTAACATTAGGCTGTATGAGTTCTTTGGTATACTACTAATTGTCAATTTCCATTTCCAACTTTGCAGTCGATGTTCATTCCTGCATTCATAGATATAATGAGTTATCTCTTTAGCAGTCAAGGCTATAGATTAAAAATGTAGATCAGATAGTAGCTGTGGGAAGTAATTATTTTCAAAATCTAGAGTTGTTCTTCATAATTAATAAATATCCTTTCAAAATGTACATCCAAATAGTTTTTTAATGGAACCATCTTTTTTTTTCTTTTTTCCTTCCACAATGTTACTGGTACTTTCAAATGTTCTACAAAAAGCTCAAAACTTTAAACGACTTTTTCGTTGACAACCCCTTCACAAGGAAAGCTAATGCTTTTCAGCACCCCATATACAATCATTTCCCACTTCCAGGAATTTGAGTCCCAAACTCCTATATAATTGGAACACACTTCTCTTTGCTCACTGGGTGCATATACAAAGTAGCCAGGAATCAGGAAATGAAGCCAAATTGCCAGCAGCAAAGGGTATCATTAAGCTCCTATGAAAACCAATCCAGGATGATCAGAAAGCTAAGAGGGTAACATTTCAGTCCAGGTGAGGAGCAGCCAATAGTATAATGTCTGATACTCTGAACAATCAAATGAAAAATGGGGATAACTGAAAGAAAATTATGACAAACTCTAATTGGAAAAAATATTTGTAGTGATGGGATCACTTAAATATCTACTACAATGGTCTATGTTTTTATTCCCCAGCATTAACACACTAGTTTTAAATATTCTTTCATAATTTTGTAAACTAGTTGTCTCATATACTTGTATGAGATAAGATTTTTTTTGTAAGAGGATTTTGGGTACTCTACATGTTTGCAGTCAGAACTGAAATATACCAGGTTTTCTTTCAAAAGAAATAACAGGGAAATGAAATTTGGAAATAATTAAATCATGTTTTCTCATCTGAGTTATAACAAGTTATATTTTTCTTACTGAATCATAACAACATAAAACCATAGAAATCTAAATGTGAAGAATCTTAGATCTCCTTAACCCTTATCTGTTTGTAGTTACTGTCATTATTTTTGGCTAATCTTCAAAAAATAGCTATAATATCCTTAGAATTTTAAATTGATTAAATCTTGGAAATAATTGTATATTTATATGAATAATATGCTTTTTTCCACTTTTCTAAATATTTTCTCTTTTCAAAAAAAATTATACTCTTTTGTTAACTGAGACACAAAGCTTTCAAAAAGACCTCATGTCAGGAGTACATTTTACAAATAGCACATTTACTCCAGTGCCTGCATCTAGCAAGATGTCTTTTAGTACAATTTATGATACTCAGTAGCACAGACTGGGAAAGTGATGCTGTCACCAAAATATATTTATTATATTTTGAGAAGGCAACATTAAGTCAAAGGAATGAGACCAATTTCATGGCACTTTACACAGAGAGTATCCTTAGAGATGAATTGCTGAGACCTGTAAAATATATGCTATAATTAAAATTGTCAACATAGGTCCATGATTTCTGTACATATACCACAAGCTGCATTAATTGACTAGGTGGCATTTTATATTAGCAAAGTACTATAATCAAAATGAGGAGGGTTATAATTAAATGTGTTTGCTGGTGAGGGTCACCACGTGAAACAGACCAGATTCTGTCAATGTTATTACCACTCAAATGACTTAATATTGTCATATAAAAATTTATAGTGAAAAAATGTCTCTAGTGCCAATCTAACCCAAAATCCTAAAAAAGTATAAGGTGGGTTGAACATAGTTAAGTGTTTAACATGCTGAGTTTAAAACTTCTTGAAAAAAGAGCAATGGAGGATTTTGTTATATGTAATAACACGCACACACATACACACACACATACACACGTATCTGTATAGATAACTTGTCATGTATGCAAATATATAATGCATATGAAATTTATATGCATTATACCATACCTAAATATCTAATAGTATATACATATAATACATATTTGTATATGTAACACATATTTTATAATATATAGATATAAATGTAAACATTTGTATATTAATTTATATGTATAAGATACAATTGATGATTGCACATATGTATACTTATGTATATAAACCCTAACCACTGTCCCATTGAAAATATGAATGAAATACATCAATAGTGATGAAGATGAACACTTTTCTTTTTGTCATTTTACAAGTTTTATATTTATTTTTTCCCATTAGTGGTAGGAGAATATATGCTGGAGGAAAGACAAAATATTCAGACCCATTCATATTACTTTAGTTTATCAGTTTCAGGTTCAAGTATATCTTTTTGAGAGCCCTCTGCTGGTTTCATAGTAGAAATGCTGATACAAAGAAATTGACAAAAGTTGTCAAGTTCTGAGAAACACAAAAAAAGTGAAGGAGAAAAAATGTTCCCTGTTCCAAGGAAAAGGAGTTGCAATTCTGATTCTCATTTTCATGACTCACTTACTCTTTTCCTAGAAAAATCTTGCATGTACTTACATGTTGTTTTCCTCTTTATCTCAGTATTGATTACAATTGTTGGAAGTTTGATGCCTTTTTCACTCACGAGAATTAGAAATAATATGAAAACATGGTCATTCTTGTCTTACTTAGCATAGAATCAAGCTAGCGTGTAGGTGCCTGCATGAAAAATCTCATTTTGCAGCTTCCTGCCTCTTCAGCCTTATCTTACTTCAAACCACAGAATTAAACTAGTTTTTTCATCTTGGAATCTTCCAACACTTCCCATTGGCCAGTACTATATAGCTTCCTGACCGTGGGCTTCTTTGCACCAATGTACAACTAGTCCCCCACATTAGCGGAGATTCAGCATTTTCATAAATCTTCCCAAGAGAAGGCTTAAATAGACTATATTAAACACTTTTCTGTACACTTCCTTAAAAAAAAAATCATTCTGGGTTCTTCCTGGTGGTGCAGTGGTTTAAAGCACAGCACTAAGAAGCGAAAGCCAGTTTAGCATGAGTTTGATCCCAGCTCCGGAGTTGATTTAAGCGGGGTGGCAGACCTCTCCTGACCCGACCGCTGTTCCCCTCAGCAGTGTACTTCCTCAGTGGACCTGTTCTGCTCCCCACTCTGTCTCTGGTAAATCATCTCACCTCCCCTGCACCTCTGGCCTGTACCCCAGCTTTGTATGCATAAATTAATAAATCTTTTAAAAAATTTTTATATTATTGACACAATATTGAAAGGAAGAAAAGAAAGGGAAAGTTTCTTTATATGTCACTTCAAGGCATTAGAAAAAGAAGACTTAAACCGAACAAAATCAGTAATAAGAAAGAAATAATAAAAGTTAGGACAGAAGTAAATTAAATATACGTTAAAAAGATAATCTAAAAGGTTAATGAAACAAAGAGTTGTTTCTTTGAATAAAAAAATAGACAATTCTCTAGCTAGGCTAACAAAAGAAAATAAGCAGATATGAAAGAGATCTGACAACAGATGTCTTAGAAACACAAAGGATTATAAAAGATTACTGTGGACATCTGTAGGCTATAAAATTTAATAACTTAGAAGGAATGAACATCTTTTTAGAAATGTACAACCTTTTACAACTTATTAGGGAAGACACAGAAAACTTATACTAATTATTAGTAAGAAAATTGAAGTATTAATCAAAAGTTTCCCAAAATAACAAAAATCCAGTATGAGACATTTCACTATTGAGTTCTACAAATCTTACAAGACATGTACCTCTCAGCTCAGATTCCTCCAATATAATGAGGGAGAGAAATGCCTTCAAATACATTTTCTGAAGCCAACATTACTGATACTAAAAGCAGAAAAAGGCACCTCAAGTAAAGAAAACTAAAATATCTCTAAGAACAGATGCAAACGGAACTGAATGACACATAAAAAAAGTATCATATATCAAGGCAAACTGGGATTATTCCAAGTGCACAAGGAGAGTATAATATCCAAAAACAGGTTGATGTAATTCATCACATCAACAACAACAACAACAACAATAAAAATCATATGATCACATCAACATGTGTAGTAAAAGGATTATGCTAAGACCCTCAAAAAACTGGAGGTAAATGGAAACTACATGACAAACACACAGCTAATATCATACTCAATGATGGAAAAAAAAAAAAAACCAAGAGATTTTCCACTTCTAAGACCTGGCACAAGAGAAGGATATCCATTTTCACCACTACTACTCAACATGTATTAGAAGGACTTAACTAAAGTATTTAGATAAGATAAAGAAATAAAAGAAATCCCCACTGGGGGAAAAAAGGTGCAACTTTTTGCAGATGGCATTATAATATATGTAGAAAACCCTAAAGACTTCACTAAAATCTAATTTAAACTATAAATCAGTGCAAAAAAACAGGTTATAAAATCAATTTATAAAACTCTGTTGCCTCCCTACATGCAGTGTGCAAAAAGTTCAAGAAATCAAGGAAAAAATACAATTTACAATCACATGGGAAAAAGTTAAATATCTAGGAGTAAACAACACAGGTGGTAAAGGATCTATACAAATAAAAATATAAGACTTTGTTAAAAGAAATAGAATAAGACACAAAGAAATGGAAACACAGCCCCTGCTTATGGATTGGAAGAATTAACATTACAAAATAACCATCCTACCCAAGTAGTATAGATTCAATTTAATCCATATCAAAGTTTTAATGGCATTATTTAAAAAAAAATGAAACAAACTTAACATAGAATCAAAAGAATCCAAATAACCAGAGAAATCCCACACATACACAAAAAGAATATGAGTATCACATTCCCAGACTTCACACTATAATGAAAACCTAGAGTTATCAAAACAGTGTGGCACTACAATGAAAATAGACACACAGATCAATAGTATACAACTGAGACCCCAGAAATGAGATAATACTCTTATGAACAATTAATCTATGACAAAGGAGCCAAGAGCATACATTGGGAAAGGAAAGTCTGTTAAAAAAAAATGGTGTTCAATGATTGTGGGCAGTTAAAATCAATAGAATGAAGTTAGAACATTGTCTCACACCTTGTACAAAAATGTTGCCTCATAGAAAAGTAAAAATAACTTAAAATACCTCATAATATTTTAAAGACATTGTATATGAAGTCTGCATTGTTATTTAAAATCTCAAAGCACCATCAGCCCACTAACTGAATATGAATATATACTTTCTAAAACAAAAATAATAAATGTTTATAAGAATTTAATAAATATTGATATAGTAAATATGATGTAATAAATGTATAAATATAGTTATTATTTAAAATATGATAAATCAAAAACAATAACATATTACCAAAGTAATCAAGGAGGTTAGAGTGATACTTAATATGTGAAATGTTCAGGGGATCCTATCCTACCCCACTTAATTCAAAAGTCTGGCTTCTACAAAGCTAAATAAATGCAGTCAGCCTAGTAAATGCCTAAATTTAATTCCCATGTGATGTTATATGCTAAAATAAAGTACCACAGCCTATAGTATATGTTACATGGTCACCAATTTGATGAATGTATTTTTTTGTATCCCAGTCAGTTAAAGAGGATCAGAAATGGCTCATATTCAAATAAAAATGGGCAACAGTATGCATGTACGATCTTATCAAAACGTTAGGAAAATTTGCCTTGTCTCTTTTAAAATATAGTCCAAAATGACTAAAGTCATGAGCATTCTACAAAACACACTGGCTATTATATAAATAGCTTCATGTTAAATGTATTAAAATATACCTTGGATGCTTTAGTGAGACAAAAAGTGTTACATTGTGTGGAAAATGCACCATACAAAGATCAAGGTCTTGCCTCATCAAACAAGTTTTCAGACACTGAAGAATCTATGAGTATATGAAATGCTATTCTCTCAGTGTGAAAGATGAAATTTTGCATATCAGGTCTTCCAGCACAAAGAGAGTCACACAATATTTTGGGGTGCATTTTCTGATTAGGAAAGAAAAGAGTGCCCTGAGCAATTTACTGCATGTCAGAGAAGACTGCTAACTTTGAATGGAAGGCAAATTCCCAAATACATTCAGGTTGTTTTAAGTAGCTCTGGCACCTGAGATAACGGATTGGAAAATAATACATGCAGTGTTTGTAGTAGGCCCCAGCAACAAAAGATTCTAACAATTCTGAAGAAGTGTTATTTTCTTTTCTCTATAGTATGGAAAGGATAACCTTTCCAAGAAATCGTGTGGGGAAAAATGTATAGCTACATGCATAAGAACGAAATTAGATCAATTTCACACCATATACAAAAATCCATTCAAAATGGATTAAAGACAAATATAAGACATAAAACAACTAGAAGAAATATAGACAAAACACTTTATGATTATAACACAATTGTGGTTATATTGTATGTGACAATAATAAAACAAGGCAACCAAAGCAAAAGTAAATGGATTGGAATTCATCAAATTAAAAAGATTCTGCACAGCAAAGAAAATGGTTAATAAATTAAAAAGCCAAATTATAGAACGGTAGAAAATATCTGCAGAACACATATCTGATAAGTGGTTAATATTTACAATATATAAAGAAGTTACAAGTCAATAGCAAAAATAAAATACCCCAATTTAAAAATCAGTAAAAATTTTCAATGGGCATTTCTCAAAAATGGCACAGAAATGTCTGTGAGCTATATTAAAGGATGCTCACTAACATTAAGAAAATGTAAATCACAAATATACGAGGTATTACCTAATACTTGTCAAGATGATTATTGTTAAAACTAACCAATGAACTATCTATCTACCTACTTAACTAACTAAATAATTGTGGAAAAGAATGTGGAGAATACACACTGTGGATGGGAATGAAAATGAGTAGAGCTTCTGAGGAAAACATGTGGACTTTCCTCAAAACATTAAAATAGAACTTCCCTATGATTCATATAGCCCAGCACTCTGCTTCTGAATATATATCCAAAAGAATTGAACTCAAGATCAGAAGAGATACTCACACTTTTATAAGTGTTACTGCATCACAGTTGCAAAGATGTGAGAATAACCTAAATGTCTTCAACAGATAAATGGATAAGAAAAGTGTGGTATAGAGAATCCTGCATCATTTAAAAACTAGGGCATATTCTGAGAAATATGACATTAGTGGATTTTTTATAATGCTAGTATTATAGATTATAATTTTACAATACAAACCTAGATATGCAATAGCCTATCTAAGAGACCACCATCATATACACAGTCTATCATGACCAGAAACAAGTGCACATGGTTATATGTTTGATGGAATAGTATTTGGCCATATAAAATTCTGCAATATGCAACAGAATGAATCTTTAAGAAATTTTGCTAAATGGCCCTCCCTGGTGGCGCAGCAGGTTAAAGCACAGCACTGAGAAGCTAAAGCCACTTCCGCATGAGTTCTATCCCCGCCTGCCCCGGAGGTGACCACATGGTGCAGCAGACCTCTCCTGACCCGCCCGCTGCTCCCTCAGCAGTGTACTTTGTTGATCTGCCTGTTCTGCTCCCTACTCTATCCCTGGTGATTCGTCTCACCACCCGTGCACCTCTGGCTTGTACCCCAGTTCTGTATGCATAAATAAATAAATAAATCTTTAAAAAAAAAGAAATTATGCAAAATGAAATAAAATAGTTGCAGAACGACAAATTCAAAATATCATACAGGAGCAGCACCTAGAAAACAGAGATTCCACTTATACAAGGATCCCTCTGTTTTTTCTATGAATTCTCTAGGTTGACTTTGAAATATAGTTTACACTTACATTGATTCAAGTTGAATCTGTTATTTTATTGGTGTTCTGCTCAATTATCCTCAAATGATAGGGATATAATTCTTCCCAAAGAGTCAGTGTTTGGCAATTGGAGGAAATCAAGTGTAATTCATGTCCTATTAAAGTGGGGATGATTCAAATGAAACAATTTAGAAACATTTACCAATAATGTTAAGTATTCCAGGTCAACTAAGACTATTTTTTAAGGCTAGAATAATTTTATGTATAAGCAGTAGCAGCTGCAAGTAAGTCTGGCTATTTAATCTGTTTTGTAAATAAAAAATGACAAATGTAACAGCCCATAAGCTGTTTTTGAAAAACGTGATTAGATTAATTCATTAATGGTAGCTTCAAGTTTGTCCTCATTAGCTTCAGAAAATTCACTCACCTTTTGTTCCCCATTAAAAACATAGAGGGGAAACTCCCTGGTTGTGCACAGGGTTAAATCACACCACTATTGTTACAGCCCAGGGAGTCACCACTGAGCCCCAAAACCTGCCTGCTCAGAATAGACTCTTCCATCTGCAGCATCAAGACAAAAGATCTTGATATGTATATCATATAAGAGCTTTAATGGAAAGAAACTTTAATACAATCAGTGTGCCATACAGCAAACATAAAAAAAATAGTTTCTAAATAAAACACCCAAAGTTACCCACCCCCTCATGGGTAAAACTCCACCCAAAAGGGATTGGTCCAAAGCAAGGCCTGAAAGGCCACCACAAGAGCTAAAGCAGCTGTGGAAGGAACCCATAGAAAAGGGTCAGAAATGGCCTAACAGTCTGGGAGGAAAAGAACAAAATCATAATCAAAATAAATACTGCCATAGTCAACCTTCCCATGGTCTCTCACCCACAAATGTTTCAGCCAGTCCAGGGCCAAGAAGAAGAAAGTGAAGTTTCTTCCCATGTCTCTCTGCTCCATGTGCCTCCCTCAGCGCAACATGTCCAATTTTCTATCCAAAACACAAAATGGCTGCTGAACTCTGCCCTTGGGTCCTAGCAGTCCTCCCTTTGCTATTGCTGGGATTCCTTGTTTTGGTTTCTGGAGTGGGGGTGGAGTCCACAAACCTGTAACTGTATAGCTTATTCAGGACATCCTTGCCCCCTAACACTATGAAGCTATCCTCAGCCACTGCAGCACAAGACCTCTCCTTACCCTCCCCCTGCTCCCCTCAGCAGTGCATTTCAGCGCATCTTCCTGTTCTGCTCCCCACTCTGTCTCTGGTGAAGCCTCTCACCCCTCACCTGTGGCCTATACCCCAGCCTTATATCCACAAATAAATATTTTTAAAATAAATAAATAAAATTGTGCACTTGACTTCACACTCTGAAGTGACATTCATAGGTATACTTTTCAGAGAGGGCATGAAAGAAAGGCTTGATCATTTTGCCGAGCCCATAGCACATGGCCATGAAGTCAAGGACTACAAGCTATATCCTGTACCACTCCAGGTGTCCTGAAAAGCAACCTGGCTGTCAGTCTGCTTCACCATTTTGGCTGCGGGAGTCTGACTAGTGATCATAAGAACCAATGAAAGCAGATCCAAAGAGGTGGATCAAGCTTGAAGCTGAACGTGCTGCCCTCCTTCTCTTCATAAGAGGAATAGTCTTCTCATGAAGATACGAAATATATTATCCAACCATATGGAAATAAATTTTTGTTATAGCATCCTTATTACTGAAAAGAACTGAAATAATGTGATTGGTAAGATCAAAGATGACACATAGTGATTGAGAATGAACTACAAGGGAAAATAGCAATATAGAGACAAACACGTTAAAAAATATTTGAGCTCGGGCCCTCCCTGGTGGCACAGTGGGTTAAAGCACAGCACTGAGAAGCTTAAACCACTTTCGCATGAGTTCGATTCCCACCTTCCCCAGGAGGAGTTCCACATGGCATGGCAGACCTCTCCTGACCCGCCCGCTGCTCCCTTCAGCAGTGTACCTCCTCAATCTGCCTGTTCTGCTCCCCACTCTGTCTCTGGTGAATCCTCTCACCCTCCGCATCTCTGGCCTGTACGAATAAAAAAAAAAATCTTAAAAAAAAATATTTGAGTCCAAGTTCTATATGCATTCTTCATTGAGAGACAAATCATAAACAGACAAAAATCATAAATAAAGTGAACCTCCTTGCTTACGTATGAACCTTCAGATTATGGTCAAGTTTTTAAAAACATTCCCCATGTGGTTATTCTTGCACTTTTCCTTCATCTAGTATCCTAGGTCATCTCAGATCTTCAGCTTTACCTCAGGGAAAGCTGTTTTTGATCTGAGCATTTACTCTAAACATTCACATCCAGATCCTGCTTTTCCCTTATTATCTTTTCCTACAGTCCCAAATTGTACCCACAGCATGGAAATTCTCACTCTCATTCTTCAGACTTAATTTCATTTAAAAATTGTCCTGGGAGCCTCCCTCATGGTTCAGGAGTTAAAGACATCTCTATCAAGATTTTCCAGCCACTGCAGCATGAGTTTGATCCCCAGCCAAGGAGCTGACCCACTGCAGACCTCTGCTTCCTCACCGGCTGCTCCCCACAGCAGTGTACTTCAGTCAATCTGTTCTGCTCCCCAATCAGTCTCTGGTGAATCCTCTCACCACCCCTCACCCCTCTGGCCTACACCTCAGTTCTTGTATGCATAAATAAATAAATCTTAAAAAATAAAATAGATTAACCTTCACTCCAGTTTCAAAGTAAGAATAACTTGTGTAGGAGATGCCATGCTATATACATGTTTTTCTTCCAAGGGTGATAGAAGATTCAATATAATTGCACTATGCCTCAGGCAATCATTTTTTTCAACAGGTCAGAGCTACATTTCAATTGGCAATTATCTGTATGTCAGCTAACTTTGTCTCTTGAGTTTTACCATGTTTCCAAGCTGTCACTAGTATTATGAAATCCAAGGTTTGAAATGTTAGTACCATTGATAGAAAGATCTTTCATGGCACAAGGTATGGTAGATGATGTTCATTAATGTTGACCCTCTACCTATATTCTGGGAATAAGTAATACCAGAACCTCAGCTTGTTTAATTGGACTGTTGTTTTAGGTAGTGACTCAGGTATAAAAGGAAGAGATAACAACATGTGCTCATTTAGAATTTACTAAATTATCAAACAACTCCACTGTGATTTAAATAATGTACTTTTATACTCAACAAACACCACTTAATTATGATGGACAGTTTCATCAGAAATACTATCTGTTCTTTTTCTGCTATTAGCAACAACATTAACAGAAATCTCTTCACTTTAAGATCCCACATCTAAATACCAAGATCTCTCTTTTGCTTTTCTGTAACACACACTGACACACACATTCCATAAACAAATACTACAACATTTTTGAACTTCTTATCAGGGATCCTTGGACTAGCAATTATGACTCCATGGCTTCTTAAAATAGACTCTAGTGCAAAGTAAAAGTTATCATTAGTAGATTATTAGTATAGTCATACATTAGGACAAGTGTCCAAGTCGCTAGCAATGATGCTACCCAATCCAAATCTGGAGCCTAAAACACTTTGAAGTTAACATACCAAAATTATAATAATAATAATGCCATATGGAAAAATTATAATGATTGTGTACTCTTTGTATAAATGTAATATGGTAAAGCTATCATGTAATATAGTAAAGCTTTTGAAAACAATATGGAGGTTCCTCAGAAAATTAAAATAGAACTATGATATGATCCAGCTTTCTCACTTCCTAGCATTTATCCAAAAGAAATGAAAAACAAAATGATATCTGCTCTGCTATGTTCATTGCAGCTTTGTTCACAATAGCAAAGATGTGTAAATCTGAATAGCTATCTATAGATGTGGCATATATATACAATGAGATTTTGTTCAGTCAATTAAAGAAGGAAATCCTATCATGTACAACAAAATGAATGAATCTTGAGGACAGTATGTAAGTGAACTCAGCTAGTCACAGAAGGATAAATGCTGTATAATTCCACTAGGTAGACTATCTGAAGCAGTCAAACTCACTGAAGAAAAATGTAGAATGGTGTTTCCAGGGAGTGGGAGGAGGGAGTTTTGGGAGTTGTTCAGTGTGTACAAGTTTCAGTTACTCAAAATGAAAGAGTCCTAGATAACATATGTACTGATAGCTTATGCTTCTGCTCTACCCGCTGCTGTCATGCAGCGAGGCGGCTGAAGCCAAGGACCATGTAGGTGGTGCCCCACGCTGAGGGGGCTGCCGTGAAGATAAATAGCCTCCTAGAGAATGTTAAGAAGTATGGATTTTTGAGGAGGGGCTTCCTTGGAGAGCAAATAGGAGTGACTAGAGAGCAGAAAGCAGAAGGTAGGGGGCAGGCAAAAAGAAAGAGAGGTAGAAAGAAGGAGGTCGTCTGTCAGGGCTCCAGGATTCAAGGTTTGAGATCAAGGTTTGGAGTTGCTTCAGCAATTTGGGGGCCAGCGGATTTGAGTCCCATGGACTTCGCTGATCTTAGAAAAGACCACTGTGGCCCTCTGAAGTTGGAGGCCAAAGGAAGAGGGTTCTCAGCTATTGGAACAGTTCCTGGTTTTTGCTGCAGCTACATCCTGGCTTAGCTGAGTGACTGAGGTCTTTTGTCAGGTGATTTTGGTGGCTCTGGCTGCTGTCCTGAGTGTCCCTCATCTGGCACTGTGCTGAAACTTCCTGCAGCACTGGGAACGTCTCCTGTCCTGTCTTCTGCTGTCTTTGTGAATTGATCCTGGCCTGGAATCTGGCTGCTGTGTGCCCCAGGTTGGTAGAGGCAGGGAAATGCCATCTTGGACACATGGCCAGTTGTTTGGAGAGAAGCTGCACATCTTCAGTGGCAGGAAGACACCATCTTAACTGTCTTTGTGCAGGACAGTACTGGACTTTGGGGAAAGGAAACATTCATCATTGGGCTCATTGGGCCTCAGTAACTCTTGTTTTTCCTGCTTCTTAAATAAATCCCTTGAGTGTTGTTTCCCGAGCCTGAGCAGTCTTGCTATTGTGTGTGTAGGTAAAGAATCCAGACAGAATTTGGTAAGGTATTTGGATAGCAGGGTCTATGCCACTTTAGGGTTCCTGCCACCCGGTATCACTGATAGTTAATAAAACAGTGAATGTGCACTTAAATGTTGTTTAGAAGATAGAGCTCATGTTATGCATTTTTTTAATCACACACACAAAAAATAATTATACTTGTGAGCATTGCTGTCAGGCATAATTGCCATAATGATGATTCTGAATTATGCTCTCTAGCCTCACATATGAAACAGTTACTAGTGCTAACCTCTCTGCTCATCTGTGGTCACTGTCCATAACCAACCAAAAGTTTGCAAGTTACCAAAGAAATTAGGAAGAGAATATTGACAAATCTTTCTAATCCTCAATTCTCTATATGTCTCAAAGTACTACTAATACTTATCTTGCAGATTTCTGCTATAGTATAGAGACTACATTTAAAACATACAATCAATTTCCTATATAAACATACAGAATATCAACTATAATGCTAAATAAATAAATAAATAAACATGTTTTCCTCTTTTTGCTTGCTTGCCTGAGCGTCTTTCCTGAGCATCTGCTGTGACTTCTTGAGACACTGAATCCTAAGGCAAGTAAGGGATAATTAGGCAGCTTCAGGGACTTCAGAAGAGTTAAGGGAGGCTTCAGAGATAAGGACAAAAGATTCCAAAGGGTACTAATAAAGCGTCCCAGGACTAGGGGCAACAGGACCTTCCAGAACAAGGACAATCAGGAAAAAGTCCTCTAAGTTAAGGGCTGGGACACAGAGACTTAGTTCTGGGCACAGAGACATGAGGGTGGTGAGTGAGCCCACCCCACTGAGAACTAACCAATCACAAAGAGACTGGTGGAGCCAGTCTCTGAATAGTTAAGGAAAGAAGGTCTATATTCCCTGAGACATGACTCCATTTCGGCTCCCTTACTTGTCCCTGGCCTGATTTCACCAGGCTGGGAGTTCCACTTAATTTCTGTTCCTTTTCTCCTTAATAAACTTTTTCTTTCTCTAAACAAATTTGCTTCTTTGCTTGCTTGCCTGAGCATCTGTGAAGTTCCTGCTGTGGCTTCATGAGACACCAACCCATAGTGGTTTAGTGGCTGGGACTCAGTGCTCCTGGGATCCATTCCTGCTGGGAGACAAGACCTGAAAACCTGACATTTTAGTATCCATAGGTGGTGTTAGCTCTGACCTCAGTAAAATATAAACTCCTGTGTGATCAGTGCACATGATTATGGGGATAACATTTGTGTGTCAAGTCCTTTTAATATTATTTAAAATGTGAATAAGAGCAGTGACTGTTGTGGCCAGAGTGTTGACGATGGAGGGTCATGGCTCATTCCTTTCCCAGGAACTGCCTTCCATGAAGGGAAGCTGTCTTGCTCTGATCTCCCAGCAGCAGTGGAAATGCTCTCTTAGATGTCTCTTGGGTTCATTACTGTAACTTTTACTTTAAAATATTGGTAATAACTAGGCTCTCCCTGGTGGCACAACAGGTTAAAACATTGCATTATGAAGCTCTCTGAAGCCGCTGCAGCATGAATTCAATCCCCAGCCAGGGAGCTGACCCACATGGCATAGCAGACCTCTCCTGACCCACCTGCTGCTCCCCTCAGCAGCATATTTCTATAGATCTGCCTGTTTTGCTCCCCACTCTTTCTCTGGTGAATCATCTCATACCACACCTCTGGCCTGTACACCAGTTCTGTAAGCATAAATAAATAAATCTTTAAAAAAATATTGGTAATAACCATGTAAAATTGCAATGAAAATCAGCCACATATAAAGCAAGCTACACTTTAGCAAGTTACTTTGAACTTTGAACTTCTTTAACTTGCATTTATAAAAGATGAAGCTCAATCAAGACCACATTAAAGCCACTGCCTCTTTGAAGGTTGTTAGAACAAAAGAAAAAATACCACCACTGCTTGTTTGAAAATCTTCCTTTACTGAAATCCACTTAATAAATTAAATAAGTACATCATGAGATTTGTGTATTACCTATATGCTACCTGGCAGAACTTGCTGTCACTCCTCTCCTGGGAATTATCACAAGAGACAAATTACAACCTGAATGGCAGTTAGAAATCTAAAACCAGTTTTACTATCCTGAAAGTATCTGTAATGTTCTATTGTTAAAATTCTAGCCCCAGGCTTAATGACAATTTTTCTTTTCTCAAGTGATTATGTGAAACAACACATTCATGTGAAAATGTTAGATATGAAAATAGAGGTAAGGGCCACAGCTACAGGTATGTTTCTGAAAATATTCAAAAAACATCTTCAGGATTGATACAGAGTTTTGGTTTGTAGGTATATATCATCAGTGTTACCTCATCTTCACTATATAATCTAGTTGCTAAAGAGGCAGAAAATTTTGTTACAGTGGTGTTGGGGGGGGTAGTTTCTAATTTAGTCACATTATTGCATTAGATGCACCCTACATTGTAAGAACCAGACAAAGGAATTTTCTCCTCCCTCAGACCCACTCTTTTTTTTTAGATTTATTTATTTATTTATGCATACAGAACTGGGGTACAGGCCAGAGGTGAAGGGGTGGTTAGAGGATTCACCAGAGACAGAGTGGGGAGCAGAGCAGACAGTTTGATGAAATACACTGCTGAGGGGAGCAGCGGACAAGACAGGAGAGGTCTCCTGTGCCATGTGGGTTGATCCCCTGGCCTGGGATCAAACTCATGTTGAAGTGGCTATGGCCAGATTCCTATTGCTGTGCTTCAGCCCATGGAGCCACCAGGGCAGGCCCATCAAACTCACTTCAAAATCAATGACTAGTCTCACTAACATGCAATATAATTGACAGAGGTACAATCTACAACTGTATAAGAAATGCTCAATGTTCTTCAATGTTGAAAAAAACTTTGTACTTTGTTATTTTAATCCTTAAAATGTAATTAGTAAAATTATAACAAAATGTTACTAAACTTTTTAACAACATCAGATTTGTTTTTTGTATTGACATTATCTTTCTATATGTTAATAACAATTTAGTCAACATTCAACTATTCAATGTCTAAACAAAATGTGTATTCAGTATATCCCCAATGAATTTTAAAATATTCTGTTTCCTTTGCTCAGATGCAAGCTTCTGTTTATGTTGAAAAATGTTTTATAATTATAAACTATTCCTAGAGAGAACTTTTCTACACAGAATCTTCAAGCACCTTTCAAGAGTACTAAGATTCAATGTCACAATTATCACACTTGGAGTTAGTGTAAGCTTCTATACAATTTCAAAAAAGTTGACAACTAGATTTTGTTTTATTATGTAGAGTATATATTGATTTCAGGGCTGTAGTCAGTTTTGTTTTGGTTTGTATATAGTTCTATTCCCATATTTTGTGAATGCAGGCCATAAGTCAAAAATTAGAATTCTGAATGTATGCCCTTTCAAGTAGAATATACAATATTCACCAAAGTGGACAAAGGAGAAAGAATGAATGACAGAGCTCTTTGAGAGAAACAGAATGTACAACAGGAAGGATAAGGTCATGAGGACTTGCACAACGAACTCTGACTCACCCCTTTGTTATGAGTGGATATGCATTTGGGAAGTAGCTATGTGCATATTTAAAGCTATGATTAAAAACAGCTGGACAAATATTTTATAAACTTCAAAAAGAAAACAGAAGAGAATGCCAGATGGAAATAAAAAATATGCAGGTCAAAGGTTTTGTGACTAAAGTAGGAACACAGGAATATTTGCCAAATTAAGCAGGAAACAGAAAGAATAAGGAAAGGTAAAACTTCCTGATTTGAAGCAAGACTCTGTCCAAACTGTGATTCATCATCCAACTGAAAAATTAACTAGCATGTAAATCAAACAATTTCACTGACCCAGAGGGAGAACATAGTTCTAACTAAACTTAATAGGTGATTTGTCCAAGAACTGTCAATATTGGAGTTTGTAAAAATGGCTTAAATAGAAAACCTGACTTTTGTAGTGGTGTACATGAAACTCAGAGATGATTAAGATAAAAAAAAATAAACTCTTTAATTTTTAGCTAAATACTATCTTGCCCTCGCAAGATAGAGTGAGCTATAGAGTAGAACATATGTGTGTGGGTGCACATAGAGGATGCGTGTATGCATTTGCATCTATAGCTATATGTACACTTAATTTCTTGTTAAACATCAATTACTCAAGTGTTATATTTTAAGTTCTATATTCTGGTACAGTTGAATCCTCTCTTAAAACTTTCTTACAATGAATACTGGCTCACAATTTGTAGACGGTAAGGTTTGTAAACTGGTTCCTCGGGTCCCCTTTCTCAGTCACATGACTGTTATGGAAAAGTGCCAGAGCACTGAGCTCTGTGCTCAGATGTGTCACCTTTTTGATAGCACACATCTGACTACACCCCTACATGCATACTACTCCTAATGCATTGGGAGTATGGACATTGTAGAGAAGAAAAACTTAGGAAAGCAAATTTCCAAATCTTCACCTTAAGATATAGCTTACTTGAACAAACTATACTTTAGCATTTGATAATCCAAATTTTGCCAGTTTTACAAAACCATTTTTATGATAACTATTTCAGTTTCTTCATTTTTCAAATGTTATGCCTATTTCTGCCATCATATTCTTTCAAGTGAAGACAAGCAAAAAAGCACCAATACCATTCTTTTAATCACTAATGGGGGGCCCTCCCTGGTGGCATAGTAGGTTAAAGCTCAGCACTGCAAGCTAGCTGCAGCCACTTCAGTGCAAGTTCCATCTCTAGCCCCAGAGGTGACCCACATGGTGTGGCAGACCTCTCCTGACTTTCCTGCTGCTCCCTTCAGCAGGGTATTTGGTCAGTCTTCCTGTTCTGCTCCCCACTCTCTCTGGTGAATCCTCTCACCTCCCCTACACCTCTGGCCTGTGCCCCAGTTCTTTATGCATAAATAAATACATCTTAAAAAAAATTACTGATGGGTCCAAGGTTGGATGATTAGACACTGCCCACCCATATGTTGTAATTTAGGAGGCAATGGAAAAATCAATTCCTATATCACCCTGAACAGCTGCCTTACTGTCTGAAATTACACTCTTAAAAATTTACTGAATGTGTGAGTTCAAGAACCAAAAGGTCTTCCATTGCAGAGAACACTGCAACGGAAAGTCTCCCGCAGGGTCTGCTGAAGAATTCATACATGCACCCCAAGAGAAAAATCAGCATTTGGTTCTTTCACTCAGAGGTCATCTCCAAAGAAACTGTCCCAGTCAAGAGACAGGAAAAAAAAATAACCTCAGTTAAATTTAAGTCATCTGATTGACCCTTTGCAATAATGTCTCTCCATACTGAATCTACAGAGAATAACCGAGGGAAGACATTTTTAAAAGACAGAGATTGATAATGTTCAACCTGTGTCTCATCAAATTCACATTGTTCTCTAATTTGATTACATACCATTATCAGTAATTCATATTTAAATGAGTTGTACTAATCCTTCTTAAATAATCTGGTATGAAGTAACTGAGGTAATGGAAACAAAAATAGTTTTAAACTAGCAGCAAAACAGTAGGGGAACAGCCTGGGTAACAACAGTCTTATGAGTTAGGGTTATTGTGTGTCAAGCATTTTTTTTTTTATTTATTTTTTAAAAATTTATTTATTTATTCATACAGAACTGGGGTTTACAGGCCAGAGATGAGGAGGGTGAGAGGCTTCACCAGAGACAGAGTGGGGAGCAGAACAGGCGGACAGACGAAGTACACTGCTGAGGGGAGCAGTGGGCGGGTCAGGAGAGGTCTGCCGCGTCATGTGGTCACCTCCGGGGCAGGCGGGAATCGAACTCATGTGGAAGTGGCTTAAGCTTCTTAGTGCAGCGCTTTAACCCACTGCACCACCAGGGAGGGCCGTGTCAAGCATTTTATAGATAACTATTGGGAAATCATAGCACCGTGTATATTAGCCATTATGCACTCCATAGAGGGAAACACACGGAAGAAGTCATATGAATCACCCAATTCTCAATGCGGGGTCAGGATTTAGAGATTGAGGACTTGATTAGGAGAACCACAGTGTGGTCTTAACATACCATGTGGCCTCTGATGGGAAGTGAGCAGGGGCATTTGGGAACTGATAATGGTGGGGAAGAAGAGAAGAAATAAGAATCAAGAAGAGAAAAAGACAACAGAAAAGTGAAATAGAGATGCTGAATAAAACTTTCAACTTTATAATTACAGCAAGGGCTAACCTGAAATATTTAACCTCTTGGTAATTTATTCACAGAAAAACTAAAAACTGAATTTGAAACAGACTATTCTTGGTATTTTCCCTTTATCAGTCTACTCTTGGTTGGGCATAAATGCGTATCCTTCAGAAAGGATATTATGTGAACTTCCCACAAAATCACAAAACCTGTTCTAAGAAAGGTCAATGTTTTTGTTTCAGATAAGCTGTTTATTTCCATATTTGGGGACACCTGAGCCAAAAATCATTTTCTGCCAAAAAAGAAATGAAAGAAACAGAATGGGAAATTACACTAATCCCTAGTCCTTCCTGTGATTTGGGCTCACTGCTAGTATATTTTTATGTTGTAAAACATCCCATACCAATGTTCACAAATGATCACTAGATATATCATTCAACAACAATAGTATAAAATTACAAGTTACAAAGAAATTTAATCTGCTTTCTTTCATTAATGAAGATTTAGAAAAGCTCTTAAAGTTCTTTTGTATGACTGCAATATAAAAAAATACAGGAATGACATTCATTTTTCTCTAGTACCTAACTTGTGTCTTAATATCTGTAGGCAAACAGAAATTACAACTAGATGTATTTACCAGTGAATTTATTTCACATTTACTAGCCTAATCAAATATTGCATGTCCTCCATGTATGTACTGACATGTTCACATGTGTAAATTTGCATGCATGTGGAAAATTCTGAAGCAAGAGAAGCATATGTATCTACATTATTTACTGACTTGGATAAGTAATCTAGACATCCTATCAAAAATTATTTTTTACTTCCCAGGTATACTTTGCATCTTCCTTATAATTTAAGTATGAAAATAATTGCTTTCTGTGGATCTGAAAACCAGAACAACAGAAGGTAAACCTTAAAACAATCAAGAAATCATGTCTTAATGAAACAAAATTTCTAAAATATAATTGGAATGTTTTTTTCATGTGTTTTCTTTTTATAATTAATTTATATGGATTTTTTGGAGGGTCAGTGTGAAGTACTATGTATGTGTCATAAAATATTTTCTGTCTTACCTAGGGACATGAGGACATGAATTGTTGAGGAAGGCTTGTATTGGTTTGAATACAAACTCTGTCTATAACAGTTATGCGAGATTGGCCAAATATACTAACTGCTGTGTGCCTCAGTTTCCACATTTATAAAATGAGGAAAATATTATCTCCCTGTAATTACTATATTGCCTTATAATGAATAAATGAGATATTACATATATATAAATGATATGCTATACCATGACATGTAATATACAAATGAAATATTACATATTATTACATGCAAGCGAGCTATTATATATACAATATTGCTTAGCACAGCACCTGATACCCATGGGTGCGCCTTTGGGAACCTGATTTTGACACTTACATGCTTAGTGACTAAGGACGAGGTGATTTGTGTCACATTTCCCTCATCTGGAGCAGTGAGAGAATAATAGCATCTCCTATGCTGGCTGAACTAAACAAAAACTTCAAAATGCAGTTATAACAGAGTCAATAAAGGTTAGTAATTATAACTCAATGGCAAATCAGTGGTTACTTTCTATGTTGCAACAACTAAAGGTTTTGTGACTTTTAATTAGGGAAAATAATGTTTTAAATGGAAACAAAAATTACAGTAAAATATGGCCCTACCTGGAGAGGGCATTTTCAGAGCGAGGGTTTGGGATCTGCCTTAGACTAGGAAGATGTTTTCAAGTGTTCAGACTTTTTTTTAAAAATGGTGAACCCATTTCAGCTTTCAAGATCATTTTTTATCCAATTGCAGACTTGGCGTTCCTCCCAGTCTCTGCACCCAAATCTGTAATCCAAGGCTATCTATAGTTGTTGCTCAGCCAAAGGTGTTGAGCCAAAAGGAAAAACAACTAGAAGATTAAGGGAGTGAGAAGGTTCCTGCCACCTTGAAGTCACATGAAAATGTCAGAGCATTTTTAAGGTGATCCAGCAATGCAAGTTTGGGGGCTGGGGTATAAAATGTATGTTCGAGGTACATGTGAGCAATTTATATATGCAGAAAGGAAGCGTTCCATTTCTAGACAAAAAGGAAATTTTCATTAATGAAACAGATTTCTAGAATAGATGGAATTAGTAAATTTGAAATCAGAAAAAAGTTTGACTGTGCCATGTTATCCACACATGCACAGCAAATCCCTGGAAGGACCCATCTACAAAATATACCACCATAGCAAGACGATTGTGAGAGAAATAAAGCCATAAAATGTTTCTGCAAAGTCTTTGTTTATATATTTTCCATTCTCTTTTATCAGATGACATTAAGTTAAATAAGTACTAGCTATAATCTACTTCCATAATGGCCCCCGATGAAGTCCACCTCCCGGTGTTGATAGCCCCCCTCATCCACTACCTCTCACTGAGCTGGGGTGGTCATTCAAGTATGGCACAGGGGCCGATATTGTTACAGGGTAGCCCGTAGTGGACTGGGCTGCCTGTCTATGGGGCCTCACCCGCGTGCTCACAACTCAGTTATACTGCAGGTACACACAAAAGGGTCAATAACAGGTTTATTTACAAAAGGGGAAAGGAATAGGAAACAACCCAGGGAAAGAGAGCAGGATACAAAGTAACTGGAATACCTTCGGGCTAGGCTGACTGAACACACCGAGTCACGCAGTCCACAGAGCTGTTTCCCAAACGAGAGAGTCAGAGCCAGAGCGTGTGAGATGCAATCGCGCCTTATTTATACCCCCAAATGTCCCAGAATTCCTTCCTGCTAGCTCCACCCTTGGGTCCTCGTAATTCTCTCCCTGATACTGCTGGGAGTTGTAGTTTCCAATCACTGGAGTAATGTGTATGGTACAGAAAGCTGGAGTAGGGGTGGAGTCCATAAGACTGCAGAGTTCCTTTAGGACATCCTTCCCCTTAACAATATCACTTTCATTGCTAGTGTACTATAGATGGCAGCTCCTATTTTGGGGTCTCTCTGTCAACATTTGCTTTGAGAAAGCCATTGCAGGGTCATAAGGAAGTTTAGGCAGTCCATGACGTAATCAAGATGGTGAGTAATCACAGCCAGTAAGTAAAGGCAGGCTCCCAACACCTGAGAATGAACTTAGCAGAGGATCCCTTGGCTCACAAGAGACTACAAGCCAAAGTCTTCAGATTCTTGACCCTCGGAAACTGATTGATAATGAATATTTGCTATTTTAAGCTGTTACATTTTGGGATAATTTATTACTTAGCAAAATATTTTTTTCCCAATACTGAAGATAAGAACAGAGAACCAGATGGTGAGATAAACTTTTCACTCTCATGTAACTTGTATACATTTCCCTGGGTCTGAGGAGCTGGAGGCACAGGGGGAAAGGATTATTAATTTTTATCCATAAAGCTTTAGGTTTAACATAATTCTTCCAAAGTAAAATATCTGATTGATATCAAGAGTTCATTAATGTTTTTTAATCTGTGAACAGTTAGTATTTTCCATCACAGAGGTAGTATTTTCCACCATAGATTATTTGTGGAGTGGTAGAAAATCTGAAATAAAGTGCTTCAAAGCATGAGAAACAACCTCAAAATTTACAGTAATTTTTTAGGAATTTGGAGAATTTTATAAAAAAAGAAGCCATATCACTACCTCACACCATGCATAAAAACCAATTCTAAGTGGATTAAAGAACTAGACATAAGACCCAAAACTATAAAATACCTGTAAGAAAAAATAGTTGAAGCACTATATGACATACACCTCACTAACATCTTTGAAGACACATCACCCAAAGAAAGGATAGTGAAAGAAAGGCTAAACTACATCAAGTTAAAGAGCTTCTGTACAGCAAAAGAGATAATACACAAAACAAGCAGACACCCCACTGATTGGGAGAAAATATTTGTCATTTTTACTAATGATAAAGGACTGATCACCATGCAATTCAAACAGCTGATTAAACTCAACAATAATAAAGTGAACAACCCCATCAAAAAAAAAATGAGTAGAAGAGCTAAAAAGACACTTCTTCAAAGGGAAATGCAGGTGGCCAACATACATATGAAAAAAATGTTCACTGTCACTTGTAATAGGGGAGATGCAAATTAAAACCACAATGAGATACCACCTTACCTCAGTGAGAATGGCACATCTTCAAACAACTAGCAACAACAAGTGTTGACGAGGATGTGGAGAAACTGAACTCTCCTACACTGCTGGTGGGAATGCAAACTAATACAACCACTATGGAAAGCTGTTTGGAGATTTCTCAAATTGCTAAAAATAGAGCTTCCATATGACCCAGCAACCCCACTCCTAGGTATCTACCCAAAGGACACAAAAACATTGATTCAAGAAGGCACCTGCATTGTTATTATTGTAATAGTACTTATTGTAATAGCTGCACTATTTATAATAGTAAAGGCATGGGATCAACCCAATGCCCAAAAATAGATCTGGATTAAAAAGATGTGTGTATATTCCATATACACAATGGAATATTACTCAGCAATAAAAAAGATAAACTCATGCCCTTTCAAGCAACATTTAGTTTAAATGTTTAGTGAAATAAGCCAGAAAGAAAATGAAAAATACCATATGGTTCCACTCAAAGCAGGATCATAAGGGACCAGGGGGAAAATAAAAAATGAAACAAATGTATAGAGTAAAAATGAAACAATGAACAACTATAAACCAGAGTATGGGGATGCAAGGGATAATGAGATAGGAACTGGGGTGGGAAGAGTGCTCTGGACTATGGTGAAGGCACATAGGTGAATTGGTGGTGGGAAGCCCAGGGGGATTACAACTGAGATGAAAAAATGCACAAAGTGATGCAAAAAATATATATATAATAAAAAACACCACCCATGGTTACAAGAAGAAATAATAGAAAATGGTAATAATATTAAATAATGAATTGTAAATATTGGTCTCATTCTAGAAACTGATTTCATTGGCTGTTCCCGGGAGAGACTAAAAGCATTTTGAAATGGGTTAGGGAGGAGAAGTGATGATTTCTGAGATGTGGGGCTTCCTGTGTGCCAGCAGAGTCATTGTCAGCAACCTGTCAAATTTGCGTATGAAGGCCCTCAGCCACAGTGACAATTTTGGGGATCTTTCCCTCAATTCTTAGTTTGATCAATTTCATATTTTTTTCCTGCACCAATTATTTTATTAATACATTTCAGATACCATTATTTTTAAAGATTTTTTTTTAATTTTTTTATATATGGGATGTAAGCCAGAGGTGCAGGGGTTGAGAGAATCCACCAGAGACAGAGTGGGGAGTAGAACAGGCAGATTAACTGAAATACACTGCTGAGGGGAGTAGCATGAGACAGAGAGTCAGTTATCATGTGAATCAGCTTCCTGGCAGGGGTCTGCGCTCATGTTGCAGTGGCTGGCAATTGCTTGATAGCTGCTAAGACTTCACCCCTGGCCCTCAGACACCATTCTTTCATTTGCCTTTTAATGTTGCTGGAGGATTTTAGCACTTGAGTCCAAGAGCTTATTCCTAAGGAATGGCTGTGATTGCTCATGCTAAACTTAACAGGATATAGATGATTCACCCAAATATCTAGCCCTGTAAGTCCTCAATCTGTTTTCAGATCTAATATATTACAAATCACTGCCTGTCCCATGTGTGCCCTGGTTATAATCAATATCAGAGGGTCAGCCAACCATGACCTACAGCCAAATCCAGCCCACTACATGTTTTATGCAGCGTGTAAGTTAAGGATGTAGTTTACATTTTTAAGAGGACCTTGGCCATGTCCATTCATTTATACATTGTCTGTGATTGCTTTCACAGCTCAGTGGCAGAGTGACTAGCTGAGCTTGAGCCCTGCAAAATCTTAAAAATTTATCACTTGGGCCTTTAAAAGCTTGCTGATTCCAGCGTAAAAATTCTCATTACAGAAACCACAATACTTTGAAAACCTCAATTTCAAACATAAACTTTTCTGACAGTCCCTGCCTATTTTTCTGGTTTGCTTGTATAAAAACGAAGAGGAAAGTTTCCTCTGTCCTGGTTTCTTCTTGAGCTAACCAAGCAATCAAACTAATTACACACACATGGCTAATCTGTGTGGCTGTAAACCTAGCTGAGGTAATACAAACTGGATGCTGTTTCCCATCCAGAGATAAGGACTGACCTAGGAGATTGGGGATTCAAGGAGAGAGGAGGGGGTGTATTATGACAGAAAAAAAAAAATGTTCTTTTCCCTCTTAATGACAGGACATCAGGTAAAGGGGTGTGAGGCACGAGGAGACAGCTGGAAGCAGAGTAGGAAACTCAAACACTAGAAGGGTTTGCTGTGAAGGACTCGAGACCCTTAGCAGCTAAACTTCAGTAAGCTTACTCACAATAAGTTACAGAAAACAGATACCGTTGTGGGGAAAGAAAGGTCTTGATAACATTTAGAAAAACATATGCATAAACCTTAAACTTTTGTATAAATTTTGCTCGAAATTTTACAAGCATTTGATATTTTTCACGTCTTTAGGAATGCTGATTTTATTTAGGCATTAAAATTCTTAAGTCTCTATGAACTACAAGAATATTTTATAATGAAAATTACTAACTTTCCATACTTTATAATTTTTTAAAAAAAAAAAAGATTTATTTATTTGGGGCCCTCCCTGGTAGCACAGCGGGTTAAAGCACAGCACTAAGAAGCTAAAGCCACTTCCACATGAGTTCGCCTGCCAGAAGGTGATCAACATGGCGCTACAGACCGGCCCGCTGCTCCCCTCAGCAGTGCACTTCGTTAATCTGCCTGTCCTGCTCCCCACTCTGTCTCTGGTGAATCCTCTTCCTGTCCCCACACCTCTGGCTTGTACCCCATCTCTGTATGCATAAAAAAAAAATCTTAAAAAAAAAGCAGTAAAGATTTATTTATTTATTATTAGCTGCCTCTATATACTGAACTTTCTTTAATCAAGAACAGCTATAAATATTTTGAGAAGTAGTTGGACTAAGAGAAATCATCTATATTAACTCAGATATGAATAGGATAATTGAAAATTATTTACAGTTGAAAGTGAAACTCTATTATCTTTAATGTACCATATGTAATGATTATCAGTCTCGCCTATTCTTATTCATGTTCTTTGGATAAGATATAATGCCAAAAATCACAGAATTAGAAGAGAAAATAATTACCTCAATAAAATGTCCACTTTTGAAGTAAATTAAATGGCATGGGAGAGGACAAACTAAAATAATAAAATTTAATACTATGTATGAAGAAGATGAAACCAATTTTGGGGTGCATGTGGTACATTTACTGTATGTATGAACAAATAAAAATTTATCAAAATAGTATTATTACTGGAAATTTACCTTAAACATATGTGCACAGATCCTCAAATTTTGGAGGTCCAGTTTGCCTATAAATTTTTCCTATATTTTTTTCTGTGTATATTTCATCCCAAAATTATGCCCTTTAGAGAACATTATTCAGTTTATTTTGGAGTGAGCAACTTCCAAAATAAAATTAAAATGTGTACCTGGATATTGCCAGGATATTGAAAAAGAGGGTGACTATTTAAAGTGTGAAGGCAGAAAGATTATAGAAATTATAACATATTAAAATTTTGAGTGTTATTTCAAAATTATAATTTTAGCTCAGTGTGTACTAATGTAAATTAATTTGAAGGTAATACCAAATGTCCGTATTTGAGTTCTACACTAAATGTACTTTCTAGCGTGCCTTTTGGGAGACATTAAAATTTGCTGCAATGCAGTTTCCTTCTATGTTCAGGGAGAATAAATACTGAACTATTTCTAAGGACCTTTCCTACACTAACATTCTATTATTCTGAGCACTACTCCCATTCTTCCTCTCATATTCCATTGAAGTAAAAATCCCTTTATTCTCATAGCCTTATCTTCTCTCTTGAAAAAAAAAATTACTCAAGTCTGCTCTAAATGACTCTTAAAGATAAATAAAAAAAGTCTTGAGCTTCTTAAATCCTGATTGACTGAGACCTTTACCTTCTAACAATAGCTATTTGATACAGTCACTGGATAAAGGATGGCTCTTCTGCTGATACTGTGTCAGTGAGTTCAACCAACCAAAAAATCCATTTGGTTGAACAGTCTTAGTAGTGGATAAGAACTAGTCCCTAAAGAATACATTCCATTGTAACATAAGAGAAAATCTTAGGTAATCTTTAGCTGAAATCTTTGTGAATTCAAATATTTCAGTCAATAACTTGGGGCATTACTTATAGATCTTTATTCTTCAAAAATTGTTTTCTGTGGTTCTTCAAATAATGAAAGCAACAACTATATAGAGAATGAACCATATATCAATATGTAAATTAAAATTGTAGATATTATTTCTGTATTTCACAAGAATCCACAAACAGAAAGAGAAGTATATTTTTAAGTCTTATTTACAAATATTATGCAAAACTTTTACACCTTTGCAGCTAATGGGAACAAAAGATAAAGTCAACTCATTATTCTGAATTATTAGTGAAATAACTTAGAAGTTGGGCTACTTTATGGAAAGGGGATAGCTTGAGACATTCTTATTTGGAGAGGTATAAATAAGACCAAAAGAAATAAAATCCTTTACTGAATTTTTTTTTTTAAAGATTTTATTTATTTATTCACATAGAACTGGGGTACAGGCCAGAGATGCGGAGGGTGAGAGGATTCACCAGAGACAGAGCTGGGAGCAGAACAGGCAGATAGATGAAGTACACTGCTGAGGGGGACAGTGGGCGGGTCCGGAGAGGTCTGCCTCGCCATGTGGTCACCTCCGGGGCAGGCGGGAATCGAGCTCATGCGGAAGTGACTTTAGCTTCTTAGTGCAGCGCTTTAACCCACTGCGCCACCAGGGAGGGCCCCTTTACTGAATTTTTAAATATCTGTATGATAAGGAGTTTCACTTATAACACTTTGAATATATGAAAATATTTTCATGGTTAACTGATATTAACAATTAGTTTCATATCTTCAAGAGTTCAATAGGTATATTATTAAAATCATGAAATGTCAAGCTGTCATAATGAGTTGTATGAAATGACTTTCTCCCACTTTTATTTTATTTGGTCTAATTGACATCTATTTATTCTTAATTATCTTTTCTCTAATTTTTTCCCTAACATTACTTTTCCTGATAGCTTAATTAAGGCCACTCTTATTTTATTTTGGATATACTCATATATATATTTAAGGATTTATTTATTTATGCATATAGAACTGGGGTACAAGCCAGAGGTGCAAGGGTAGTGAGAGAGTTCACTAGAGACAGAGAGAGGAGCAGCGGATCAACCAAGTACAGATCAACCAAGTACACTGCTGAGGGGAGCAGCGGCTGGGCCAGGTGGGTCTGCTGTACCATGTGGATCACCTCCCAGGCAGGATCGAACTCATGCTGAAGTGGCTTAGTTTCTTAGTGCTTTTTAACCTGCTGCACCACCAGGGAGGGATTTATTTTGGATATACTTTTAATATGCTTGCTTCAATTGCCTGTATACCTGTTTCCTCCAAAATGCTGCCTTATTCATGTTTATGTCCCTACCAAGCACCTCGAGTGTGTTGTATATTTGATTCATTTTCGAGGGGGTGCAGTAATCTACAAATCCCTATGAAACTCAATTAGTATAATTCTTTGTTTAAGGTTAACTTATCCTTATTCAATTTCTGTCTGGTTGATCTATCTGTTGGCGAAAATCAAAAGTTGAAGTCTCCAGCCAACAAATGTGTTTGACCCAATATCTGTTTTTGGATTTGATAGTATTTGCTCTATATATTTTGGTGCTAATTTGCTGGTAATGACTGTTTTGTCTTTCTGATACATTATTTCTTTAAAAATTTATAGTGTCTATCTTTGTCAATTATTGCCACGTTTTAGCTGAAAACCTACTTATCTGATGTAAGTATTACTGTCCCTGTATTCCTTTGTGTTTCATTTACATGTAGAATTGTTTTCCAACTCTATTCTGAGGTCAAGTTTATCTTTAGACTGCCAGTATGTTTCCTGGAGATAGCTGAAAGTTGGATTGTTTCCTGATTTAACCAGTCAATGCCTTTAAATTTGTTAGTTCAGTTCATTTGCATTTAAAGTAATTATTGACATATTAAAGTTTTCTGCTGCTATTTTATCCTTATTTTTGTATTTCTATCTACTTTTTAAGTACTTTGTGTATGTTCTCTTAGATTCAGATACAAAGGCTCCTCTGAACATTTCTTGGAAGGGAATCCAGGGTTTGCAAATTTCTGCAGTTTTTGTCTGTCTGAGAAAGTTATTCTTTCTTTCTCATACCTGAAAGAGTGTTTTGTAGAAGCGTATTCTTGGCTGGTAGATTTTTTTGTTGTTGTTTCTTAAGTATTTTGATCAAATCATTCCATTTTCTCTTCACCCATAGTTTTTTTTTTTTTTCCAAAAGAGTTATATGTAAACCCAATATGGTTCCTTCGTAGGATATCTGCTTCCTCCCCATATCCAGTCTTCAATATTCTTTCTTTGTCTTGAAATTTTAGAAGTTTCACTATTATGTAAGTGTCATTATGATTAGGTTCTCTTTTAGCTTCAGGGGCTTATAACTTTAACTCTTTCTCCAGGTTTGGGAAGTTTTCCTTCATTTGCTCTTTAAATAAGTTCCCTGTTCCTTTCACTCTTATATCTCTAGTATACCTATTATTACTACTCATTTAAGCCTCTGAAAGCTTTAGATGTAGGGGCTTTGCCAGTTGCATTCTGCTGCTGACAATTCTCCCTGGGCCACCAGGGTTATTCACCTGTCTGGAGTTCCACTGTTTGCTAGGACCGCCCTTTTTCTGTATGTTATTCCTAACATGTGTGGTAATCATCTCAATAGATGATTCATTTACTCAATCAGTGCTCTGGCAAATTGGCTTAAATTTGTAAGTAATGAGGCAAAAAGATTAATAACATATGGTATGTATGTTAATGACTAGGTATTTCATGTACAATTAAGTTTTTGGTTCTGTGGCCACAAAGTCTATGTCAATTCAGTATAAGCTATTCTCTGATAAAAATAATAATCTACTTTTGATATAAAATGGTCTAAGCCAGTGATCTGAGAGACAGCTTTCCAAGTTGAATATTCTGGTAACACAGCTATCCAAGATTTTTTCTTTGAAAATTACTTTTTTTTATCTGTGAGTTGCTCCATGTGTCATGGATGCTTTAGAGAAATGTGGATGTTTTCTCTCTTGTTCTGAAAGTAGAAAGGTAGCCTTTTAGTTGAATTGGACATTTACATTGAATTGGTCACTTCACAGGATCAACCAAGAAGTAATTTCTCTCATATCTTCGAGACATAATTTACCATGCCAACCAGATAACTGAGCACACATCACATTGTCAGATAGGTCATTCCTCACCTACTTGTTCTTAAACAGGACCACAAACTGCCTTTCTCCCATCACTCCTTCACCCTGCTTTTGTTGCACATGTTATTGCCTGACACACTATGTGCTTTTTTCTTGTTATTTCACATGTACTTTTCATAATGTTTATATGCAATCCGTATCTCATACATTTACTATTTATTTGAGTGATGACTAGGCAATATAGATATCTCAGAGATTCTGTTTATGGGAAATTCAGACTAAAATTTTAAAAATTATTAAGGAGGGCCTTCCCTGGTGGTGCAGTAGATTAAAGCACAGCACTAAGAAGCTAAATCCAGTTTAGCATGAGTTCAATCCTCATCTTGAAGGTGACCCACATGGCCCAGCAGACCTTTCCTGACCTGCCCGTACTCTCCTCAGCAGTGTACTTCATCAGTCTGCCTATTCTTCTCCCCACTGTCTCTGGTGAAGCCTCTCACCATTCCCTGTACCTCTGACCTATACCCCAGTTCTATATGAATAAATAAATAAATCTTTAAAAAAATTAGTAAGGCTATTGTAGGCTATATTTACAAGCTATTCTTTACCTTTTCATAAGTATTAAATCAGATATTAATGACAATATATGACTATATATATGCTACTAAATAATTTGTCTCCATTCATAAACTCATGTGATATTTGTGGCAATTCTAAAAGGTAGATCTCATTACTATATTTGATATCTCTCACATTTTAATGAGTTAAGCTACCAAAATTAAAACAAAAATAATTTATTACCTCAAATATCTTATATATATGTGCTTAGAAAATATAGAAAAGGAAAGGAGTTGATGTAAATATCTTTGCTTAGCAAAATAAATTTTATTACTGTGTTCATCAATGCATAACTTTTCAAAGAAACCTTTAAGACATAAAAATTATTGACAGAAATATAGCTTATAGCTTTTTTCTTTTGATTTTACATGAAGAATTCATATTCCTCAAAAAAAAAAAAGATAGATTTCCCCAATACCTGCATCATGGACAACATGTGAGACATTTGTCATGTATAATATATGGTGACTCACCCCTGTAGAACAGTAGTTGGGATAACCAGGATTGTGGACCTTTAGGTCCACTGGATAAAAAAATGGTAAGTCTAAATACCTTGGATTTATCCAAATATGAAAATCAGGGACAAAAAACAGCATAATTTGTAAATAGGAGGTCATATTAAAACTTAGAAATAAAAAAAAAGATTATGGATAAAGAAAGGGCCTTACTGTCCAAACAGCTACCCTGGACAAAAATTCTGGTTGTGGTCATTTTGAAAGAAGAAGAAAAAGTAGAACCTGACAATATATACCTAAATTAAAGGAGACAAAAATTATGGAAGGTGAGTCTAAATTTTTAGTTTGAAAACAAGCAATTCTGTCCCCCTCATTGATAAACAAGTGATATTTTAAATTGTAGGACACAGCTGTGTCCTATAATCCCTGGTTTTGGAACAGATAGCACTGTGAAATACAATTGACTGAACCAAGGGAAGGACATTGGTGATTGCACTCGGATGGTCCTTTTGGAACATTAATAATTTCTGAACAGTGAATGAGATGAAATTCTAGACCCACTGCGAAACTCTTACAGCATAAACTTCAGTGGACATCCATTCTCAACACATGTTGAAATGAATGTTCAGCCTTCTTCCCGGCTCTCTAGAGGACCTGAATGACAGATTGAACGTTGAAAATAATCCGAATGGAAAATATTCTGTCAAGATTTTCCTCAGCTTAAGTCTGCATTTTTGACACAGCAATAGAAAGCCATTTTCAGCAATAACTTCTGTTGTTTAGTAGAATAGTTATTTAATTTCCATGTAAAGTTGTCTTTAAAAAACTTATAAAATTGAAATAATAAAGTTAAATATATAACATCAACATTTACTTATAAATTTATAAACATGAAGCTTTTCTATTTAATGGGCCATACTTTGCAATACTACTTGACACCATCATTAAGAATAAATGTTTATTATGGCCCTCCCTGGTGGCACAGCGGGTTAAAGCACAACACTGATAATCTAAAGCCGCTTCCGCATGAGTTCAATTCCCACCTGCCACGGAGGTGACCACATGGCGTGGCAGACCTCTCCTGACCCGCCCGCTGCTCTCCTCAGCAGTGTACTTTGTCGACCTGCCTGTTCTGTTCCCCACTCTGTCTCTGGTGAAGCCTCTCACCGCCCCTGAGCCTCTGGCCTGTACCCCAGTTCTGTATGCACAAATAAATAAATCTTTAAAAAAAAAAAAGAATAAATGTTTATGAAAAACTGTTCTTAGTTTTCATCAATTTTATATGTTTTATATGCCATATCCTTGTAGCAATGATCCTTGTAGCAGAGAATTCAGAATCTGATAGAAATATCTTATTCTAAGTCTCTTTATAGTTTCATTTCCTTTTAAACTCTTATAAGAGTATTTTAGCATAACATATCTGCATATGTATCACCTAATGCTGGCTCATCCACACCAGTTTGCTAGGGAAGCACTAGGTCAGGATAAAGATTGTTGCCCTGGCATTTGTATGGTTGACAGCATTTTGAAGCTTCCATTCAGGGATACTAACAGTAGCTAACAATTATTGAATGTTTACTAGTAAATTTTTAAAGACATTCATATATTTTATTTCATTTAATGCTTCTTAATGTGCTACCTCTTACTTGTATTATTTTCCTCACTTCACAGATAAGGGAACACAGGATTATGACAATTAAATAAGTATCACAAATAATTGGAATGCATAAAAATATTTCCTAGGGGAAAGATAATGGGTACAAAGAGAAAGTATTAGTGCATGGGATTAGGTCTAAAGGAAATTTTTCTTTTCTCTATTAAACTAGTTAATGTACATGTAATATCTTTACTTAAACATTAAACAAAAGTAAACCCCAAAGTGATGTACATATATTTTCTTTTTCTTTACTTTTAATATGTAACCAAAGAGTTTGTAAGTATTATAATCTTGAGTCAAGCTATCAGGCAGTTATATTCAGAAATTGTACCACTGGGATGAGATTGAAATCTTGCACTGAGAAGTTATCTTCATGCATTGTACCTTGCTGCAAATAAGTTCAATAAGGGGGTAATTGTCCGTCCAGCAGGCAAGCAAGACATTTAAGCTGCCATAATCAGGATATATCCATCCATAATTTTCTACTCCAGAGGCAGAATTGGTTTTATCAGGAAGATGAACATCAGGCTATGATGACAGCATGTAAATTGTGACCATGCTCACCAGAAAGTCTTTGATTGTAATTTGGTTTCCTGAATATCACATTTAATAGAAGAGGTTCTAATGATGCAAACATACTCGTCTGCTTACCATTGCACTTCTTCATCTAAGTGAATAAAATCAGATGTATCAACTTCTGCACACTTAAATAGCATGCATCTACCAAGGAAAGATATTTAAGTTCTCAGTATTTTGACAACACAGCAGAAAAAAATATGAGAAACAAACTCCACCCATAATGAATCACCAACAAATACATCTATATCTATATCAGGTGACCCTTCAGCCTAGTGAATTTTCGTCAATGAAAGTCTATAGTACAGCTTTACTGGGTTTAAAATGATAAATTCATTAACAAAATGAGCTGTTTCTTTCTTCCTAACCTATGCCTAGCACACCTACTACTGCTATTTATTTATTACAAGAAATTAAAAGGAAATAAAATGTTAAACAGTCGTAAAATAATATAAAACACTATACCAAAAATTTTCAATTTAATGTAGCCCAGTCATTTATATCATCCTTTGTTTTCCTTGTTGCTTGAGATGAGTTTACAAAGATATTTCTGAAGTTATGCCATGAAGTGTTTTTCCTGTTTTCTTCTTTATCTTTTATAGTTTTTAATCTATTTTAATTTCATTTTTATGTATATTGTGAGATAGTGGTCTAGATCCATTCTTTGGCATGTGGCAGTCAAGTTTTCCCTAACAACATTCCACTTCTTTTTTTTTTTTAAAGATTTATTTATTTATGCAATCAGAACTGGGGTACAGGCCAGAGGTGGAGGTGGTGAGAAGATTCACCAGTGTCACCAGTGACAGAGTGGGGAACAGAGTAGGCCGATCGATGAATTAGACTGCTAAGGGGAGTAGTGGCAAGAGAGGAGAGGTCTGCCCTGCCATGTGGATCACTTCCCTTGCCTGGGATCGAACTCACACTGAAGCTGCTGCCACTATCTTGCAGTCCTAGTTTCTAACACGTTGGGCCACCAGGGAGGGCCACAGCATTCCATTTTGAATGCAATTGGGAATTTTATTGCAATTGCACTGGATCTATAAATTTCTTTGGGTAAGATTGTCATCTTGACAATAGTCATTCTTCCTTATCAATGAGCAGGTAATATATTTTCATTTCTTTGTGTCTTCCATTTTAATGTTTTATAATTTTTCCTTGGATAGGGCCTTCACTTCCTTTATTAAGTTTATTCCCAGATACCTATTTTATACATATACACAAACATACACACACACACAAACATACAAACACATATATGATTGTAATAGGATGGCTTCCTTTATTTCTCTTCCTCTAGCTTATTGTTTGAATATAAGAAGGCAACTCATATATGTTTATTGACTTTCCAACATGCTACATAAGCAAAGTGAACTTGCTTATTGTTTTGATTAGTTTTTCCTATGTTTCATTTATTCCCATTTTCTAATGGTTTTCCTCATAATGGATGCTGAAGCTTATCAAATGCTTTCTCAGCAGTTATTGATATGATCATATATATTTTTACTTTCATTTTGGTTAATGTGATGAGTTACATTGATTGATTTTTGAATGTGAATTTTTGAATGACCATTCTTGAGCTCCTGGTATAAAACCCACTTGAGATTCATTTTAAAAGTGAAATAAGATCCCCAGATGGTTGTTCTAACTTCAGTCATTTCATCATTATTTTAGGAGGAAAGGGAAAGGGAAAAGGACTTAAATCCCAGGTGACACAACACTTAAGGTGCTTCTCTGGGGGCCCTGCCCAATGATTTGCAATAATATCTTATTAGTCATCCAAATATACAGAGGCTTAGAAATGTAATCTTTTTTAAAGATTTATTTATTAATGCATATAGAACTGGGGAGCATGTCAGAGATGTGGGGAGGTGAGAGGAGCAGAACAGAGTGGGGAGCAGAACAGGTAGATCTAATGAAACACACTCTGAGGGGAGCAGCAGGCAGGCCAGGAGAGGTCTGCCGCACCATGTGGTCACATTTGGGGTGTGGGGGGGGGATAGAGCTCGTGCTGCAGTGGCTTTGGAGAGCTTCATAATGCTATGCTTTAACCCATTGTGTCACCAGGGAGAGCCCAGAAATGTAATTTTAAAATGGCCATATTACTATGACTACAAAAGTAAGAGAGGGCAACAACAAGGACAGAGTTGATATTGAGTAGATAACTAGCAAGCTCTGTAGTCTTTTTCCTCTAATACCAACGGGTATATTTTTTAGAATTTCTTTATGCAGGCAGGCAGGCATACATGCATAGAACTGGGATGTAGGCCATAGGTGTTGTGGGTGAGAGATTCACCAGAGACAGTGAGGAGCAGAACAGGCAGATGTACTGAAATACACTACTGAGGGGAGCAGCAGGCAACACAGGAGAGGCCCGCTCTGAGGCTGGTTGTCTCACAAAAAGTATCTAACATATTTTTTCTATATACCTATTTGCCAAAGGAAAGTGGCTTCTGCCTCCCAAAATTCAGTTTTCCTAGTTAAGTAAGTTTAAGTGCAATCTACACACAACTGCTGCTTTTACACAGGATCTTAAAACATCTTATCTTACATTAGCATGTGGATCTTTAAAATAGCTTCTATAAAATTTTTACTAAGTCAATATGAGGAAAAAACACAATTGTCATTCACTGACATAGAAAAAATAAATGTTCAAAAAACAACCTACCAAATCATACCAAGTAGCACGTAAAGTTCAAAATATCACTAACATGCAGTGCGAGAACTTAATTGTGATCACGTGCACTTTGATTACATTCTGTCAGTGACATTTTATTGCACCAGAATAAAGGTCAGGTCCTCAGTATGAGAAAAGGTCTGTCATTCCCAGGGCTGTCAGCTCATATCCAGCCTGTGTTTTAGCTGCAGGGAACTATTTGGTGGCTCTCTTTGCACATGCTGGTATCTTCCCCTTCAGTCTCCTTGATAACTCCTTTTTATGCTTTTGCATTTGTATTATGTGTCATTGTCTCGGAAATTCCTTGCCTCTTTCAAACTCCTCCTTGCTCAGAATGCCATATTTTTCATGGCTGTTCTCTCACATAAAAACCATGTTAGTCTTGGCCCTCCCTGGTGGTGCAGCGGGTTAAAGCACTGCACTGAGAAGCTAAAGCCATTGAGTTGGATCCCCGCCTCCCCCGGAGGTGACCACATGGCGTGGCAGACCTCTCCTGACCCGCCCGCTGCCCCCCTCAGCAGTGCACTTCATCGATCTGCCTGTTCTGCTCCCCACTCTGTCTCTGGTGAAGCCTTTTGCTGCCCCTGAGCCTCTAGCCTGTACCCCAGTTCTGTATGTACAAATAAATAAATCTTAAAACAAAACCAAACCATGTTAGTCTTACTGCATGTCCCAATGTCTGAGAGTGTCCTAATTTGTAGGCAGCCTACTCTTAGTCTATGAGGTCAGCAACAGTGCCTTTCTAGCCATGAGTCCATTTTCTGAAAAACAGTGCCTATTACTAACATCTCCTGATAAAGTATGATATCTACTTTAAAATACGTAGAGAATTTAAATATGTCCAGCACAGAGCGGACTTAAGGTGTCATATTAATACAGATACTGTTATTTATTTGTAATTGGCTTGTTTATTATGATAAATTGGCAAAAAAGAAAGAAAGAAAGAAAGAAAGAAAGAAAGAAAGAAAGAAAGAAAGAAAGAAAGAAAGAAAGAAAGAAAGAAAGAAAGAAAGAAAGAA
>NW_004567113.1:7892211-7925083 GCF_000260355.1 Condylura cristata
AAAGAAAGAAAGAAAGAAAGAAAGAAAGAAAGAAAGAAAGAAAGAAAGAAAGAAAGAAAGAAAGAAAGAAAGAAAGAAAGAAAGAAAGAAATAGCTTAACCCAGATTCTATAAGTTATTAGTGATATGAAAAAGAAATCAGTCAGGAACATACTCCAAATATACAGGCTCTCTTTTCCTCTCTTTTCTCACCTCATCATTCCTGGTATACTTGATCCTGATTCTCAGGATTCTAGCCAGCTTTGCTGAAGTAACAAACTCCTAAATCTTAGTAGTTTGCTACAATAAATGTTTTATGAGTATTAATATTAAGTTTAACTTTATCTACTTCAGTGAGACAAAGGGACTGAAGTAAGTTTTACTCAATCCAGGACTAAAGTAAAAAAAAAAAATTAATCACCATCTAGGACTTGATATATAGCATGAAAATAAGTTACCTCACAAAACTGCATTCCATCATTCTGCCACATCTTTGCACATTAACCTCAGAAGGTCACATGGTCAAGTCAGCCCATGGAGACAGTGCAAAGCAGCTCTGAATGTCACATGGTAGAGACAAGTACATATAATCTTAAGAGTTCTGACTTAACACAATTTACATCATCAGGTCATATGCTTTTAATTTTTCTTTGTAGAGAGCATACCATAGTGGGAAAAGGGCTTGTCAGAAATCAGAAGTCTAGAACCTCTATCCCAGATGTTGTCCATCTCACTTAACCTATGGTAATTCAGTTTTCTCATTTGTTAGGACTGGACTAGGTCATCTCTAAAGGACTGTGTAGTCTGAATTATAAAGCTAAATGTTTCAGATGAAATATAAAACAAACATAAGATCACAAATGAAAATTGCTTCCAGGTAGGTCACTCCAGCTGTCTGTGACATTTTCTCATACTGTCATAATCAGCAAGGAAATGTCAAAATCAACAAGAAAATTATCTTTATTTATAAGGCTTGGATCCAACACATTATACCACAAATGTCAACCTTTCTATATTTTGTTGTGGGATTTTGTTTTCCCTGTCACATATCAGAGCAGCAATGCTCTCCTCTCTCATCTAACAAACAAGTCAGCCATTAGTATTTTTATCTGTTAAGATCTTTGCCGTTGCAAATAGGAAAATTCAGCTCAAATTGTTATGCAAAAATAAGTAGTATTTATTAGTTAATAGTGCTAAAATGTGTAGGGGAGAAAGACTATAGGTATGGCTTAAATAGTTAACAAAGTGAATGCATTAAAAATATGTCAGCCCCAGCCCTCCCTGGTGGTGCAGCGGGACTGAGAAGCTAAAGCCACTTCTGCATGAGTTCGAGTCCCACCTGCCCCGGAGGTGACCACATGGCACGCTGCTCCCCTCAGCAGTGTACTTTGTCGATCTGTCTGTTCTACACCCCACTCTGTCTCTGGTGAAGCCTCTCGCTGCTCCTGCACCTCTGGCTTGTACCCCAGTTCTGTATGCATAAATAAATAAATCTTTAAAAAAAAATATGTCAGCCCCAGGGCCTACCTTGTGCCTAAAGGTGGAGTCTCAGAACCCCTATGGCCTGAGTTCCATCCCCACCAGGGAGCTCATCCACATGGCACAGCAGGCCACTCCTGTTACAGCCGCTGCTCCCCTCAGCAATGTATTTCAGTAGATCGGCTAGTACTGCTTCCCTTTCTGTCTCTGGTGAATCCCCTCACCACCCTCTCAACCTCTGGCTAACACCCCAGTTCTACACAAAATAAATAAATATTTAAAAAAATATTTTGGGCCTACCTGCAAAGGGTTAAGTCTCAGCATTATGAAACTACCTGCAGCCTTAATCCCTGTCCATCCAGCTGACCCGCAGGGCACAGCAGAACTCTCCTGTCTTTCCTGCTGCTCCCTTCAGCAGTATAATTCAGTATTCTGTCTCTGGTGAATCCTCTCAGGACCTGCACCTCTGACGTACACGCAACTCTTGTATGCATAAAATAAATAAAATAAATCTTTAAAAAACAATGTCAACCCCAAATCCAGGGTCTCTTGGGGTCACAAAATGGTGGCCATTGGTAATTGGAATGTATGCTTTACTCCATTTCAAAGAATTATATAACTTCTAAAAGTCTTGTTTTCCTTTGAGGAATCCAATTTTGTCAAGTTCCCCAAATCAAACAGAAAAAAAATTTAATTTGCTACTTTATTTCCATTTGCTCATATGGAAGATCAAAATTTAATGAGGATATGTAACTATTGCATAGCAATAGTTTTCTGTAAAGTCATTATAATGATGAAATTAGATTTTCTAATTCATAGGAGCTCTTAAAAATCTTTCTGAATAAAAATGCTTCTCTGTACATAGTTTTTTTTTTGGGAGGGGGAGACATAAATCTCTTCTACTCCCTAAGAAGTCACCTTTGATTATTTTAATTTACATTCAATAATTTAACAGTAACACAATCTAATTAATTTTATTATTTTTTGTTAATATAAGCTCAATATTCTTTTGCAGTGGAAATAAATAGGAGAGTACCATATTTAAGGGGAGACTTCCAAATAAAACACACAGAATATCACAAATGCCAATGCCACTTTGCTCCTTTTTAGTTCCATAAGTAGCTTGCTATAACCCCAGAGGAATATGGGGAAAAGCAGGGCATCTGAACTTTGTGTGGAGGAATTAAGCAGGAGTGCATGTTGAGTTTCTGGAGGGTCACATCTTACAGATGTGGTTTCAATCTTTTGTATGAATTATTGGGAGTTACTAGAGCATCAGTCATAGTTATTCCAATGAAAACACCAAAATATATTCCAAGCACAAAAATATAAGTGATTTTTGGATTATCTGCTTTTGTTCCTCTCCAATAGTTTGGAAAATTGAGTCAACTGCATGTGAACGTCATATTCATAGATAGACAGAATATAACCACCCCTGAATTATTCATGTTAATTGTGGGGAAGGAGAAGAAATGTCATGAATAAATTAAATTTAGAGATGAAGAAAAATATCTCCCTTTCCATGGCATATTGCATTTATCATCGAGATAGAATAATTCACAATATATTCTAATGATCCAAAAATGCTTTGTCTATTAGACTTGAGGATACCCAATAAAATGAATAAATCAGCTTGTCATTTAAAGGAATTTATTGTTCCAGAAAAGTCACAGAAAAGAATACAAAGCTTTTACTAAACATTAAGGTAATTATATAGGAATATAAGCACAGAGGAGGAGGATGCTTGGAGGAATCATGAACTTCTAAAATAGAAGCATGAGATTAATATACAAGGATAAATTATTTATTTATTTATAAAGATTTGTTTATTTATGCATACAGAACTGGGTTACAGGCCAGAAGTGCAGGGGTGGCGAGAGGCTTCACCAGAGACAGAGTGGGGAGCAGAACAGGCAGATCGATGAAGTACACTGCTGAGGGGAACAGCGGGCGGGTCAGGAGAGGTCTGCTGTGCCATGTGGTCACCTCCGGGGCAGGCGGGGATCGAACTCATGCGGAAGTGGCTTTAGCTTCTCAGTGCTGTGCTTTAACCTGCTGCACCACCAGGGAGGGCCGCAAGGATAAATTATTTAGACAATTAATGAGTAAAAGTATAAGAGGCCAATGTATGTCAGATAAGAAGATTTGACAATTCGCCAAAGACCAACCCTTCCATGGAGCTGTTGGATTTGGGTGCTGCTATCACCTACGTGGTCATCATAAGCAGTGGCAGATCAAAGTATGTCAAAAAACCAAAGCTGTGAGAACTTATTTTTTAACTGCATGTCACACCAAATCAATAGATAAAATCACGAGTTTGTCCCAAGAATGAACATAGTTAATAAATGATATTTTAGGGCCCTCCCTGGTGGCACAGCAGGTTAAAACCCTGCACTAAGAAGCTTAAGCCACTTCTTCATGGGTTCAATCCTCGCCTTCCCGGGAGGAGATCCACATGGCGCTGCAGACTTCTCCTGACCCGCCCAGCTGCTCCCCTCAGCAGTGTACCTCATCGATCTGCCTGTTCTGCTCCCCACTCTGTCCCTGGTGAATCTTCTCACCCTCCACATCTTTGTCCTGTACCCCACTTCTGTATGAATAAAATAAATAAATCTTTTTTAAAAATTATATTTTAAATATTCACTATAATTTGAAAATTACTGTTCAGTGACATTGGATTCACATATGAAACACCTAGGACACCTTTAAAAGTTGCCAGTGCTTATACCCTCACAGATAATATAACCCAGCCATCACTAATTTTGCATGGTTTCCCTGATTTTAATGTCTAACCAAGTTTGAAAATTACTTTCTAGTAGACCATGATATCTCCACAATAACATTTTAGATCAGAAAATTATATTCTGGTACTTTGTACTAAACCCTACTTTTACTTGTGCCATTAGTGCCACAATGGATATTTTTTGTGTTGGTGTTTGTCAAAAATTTGAAATAGTCCTTTCAGTATAATAAACTATCAAGTTATAAAAAAAAATCACAATTAACTTTCAAACACTATTAGTGGACACAATATCTTTAGGAATAAAATAGCTGGCAGTCTAATACTGTGTGTTGAGACTGAATCTTCTAAGTGTTCTTTTTCAGTCGGCCCTAGAAACTTGATTTCATGACAGTATTTGACAGTGATCTGTCATTCTACACATGTGAAAACACCAACTAATTATTGAGGATGCTCCAGGGTAAATAGCTTCTTTCATAGACAAGTATTTGACATGAGATAATTTAAACATGTTCCAGATGTTTTTTATTTCAGTTTTAGAAATATAATTGACATGTTACATATTAAAGGGTACAGCAATGATTTGATATATTGACATTATGTAACCACTACAATAATTTGAGCTAAAATTCATCAGCATACATAGTTACTATTAGCTTTCAAATATGCAATACAATGTTGTACATTATATCCACAGGATTTATTTATATTTGAACTGGAAATCTGTACATTATGAACACTTTCATCCATTCCCCCATCTTTTCCCCAATATCTGGCAACCACAATATGATCTGTTTCTCAGTTCATTGTTTTAGATTACACCTAAAAATGAACTCATACAATAATTTGTCTCTCTGTTTTACTAATTTTAATTTTAGCATAATCCCTTCAAGAGCCATTTATGTTACATTCTTTTACATTGTTCAATAATATTACACTGTGTGTCTGTGCATGTATGTATGTATGCGTGTGTATATCACAATATACATCTGTGGAACATATGTATATATTGCTGTGTGTGGTGTATATGTAGCACACACATACTGTTTCTATGTATTACAAAGTGTGCATATGTGTGCATATGCATATATACAGTGGATTGTATATACTTATATATAAAGTTTATGCACATACTAGGCTGTTTCCATGAACTAGCTGTATCATATGGTATTTCTATTTTTTATTATTTTATATCCAAAAGGGCAGGTTTATTATAAAAAGTGATAAAAGAGCTGCACAGACACAGCAGGCAGAGCAGAGCTGCCTGGAAATAGGTTTGCTAAGCATGAGACCTGCATAGTCACATGCGGGTAACCTTGGGAGGAGAAGCTGCCTCTGCCCTCTTGCAAAGGGAGAAGTTTGGTGAAGTGAAGCACCCGCATAGGCACAGCTGGGCAGGAGAGCTGCTGCCTCTATGTCTACCTCTTTTTGGAAATTTCTGGCCTAACAGTTATAAAGGCTGCACTAATTATATTCTCTTTACTCCACATCCTAACTACTATTTGTTAATTCTTGTGTTTTTGAGATAGCCATTCTAATAGGTATAAGATGGTGTTTCATAGTGGTTTTCATTTTAAAATTATTTTATAAGCATTTTTTTATATGGACACATATATTTATTGAGCATTTAAAACACTGTATGGTCAAACACTGTATGGTCATTATACATGAACATGTGTGAGAGTCAAAGGCATGGGATCACACCTCTTCAGCTGTATATATGTCAACACCCAATCGTTGGGACTTCTTTCCCCTTTTTCCTCCTTTCTTGTAGCCTCAATTTTATGTTAGATTTTTAGGGTTTTGTCTTGGTTTGTCTTATCTCTACCTCTGCTTTATTTTTCTACATTCTAAACATGAGTGAAACCATCCAGTATTTGTCTTTTTCTGGTTTATTTTGCTTAGTAATCCCCTACAGCTCTATCCATATTGTCAAAAATAACAAGCGTTCATATGTTTATATAGCTGAGTACTATTATTCTGTGTATATACATTATATCTCATCTATCCATTGGTCTTGGTGAAGCTGGTATGTGCTGTTAGTTCAGCCCTTGAAACACCAAAGCTCTTGTCCCACAAAACCCTTAAAAGGAATTAGCAGACATTTTAGGTAAGTAAGCAGAAAGAAACAAACATTGCTTAAGAAAATAAAGTTTATTTAAAGTAAGAAAATCAGGACTCCTACGTACACTGGGAGGGGCAAGGAAGCCATTGTGGGCATTGTGGGCCTGTGTTTATGGGTGTTAAACCTTTTTTCTCTCTTACCTTAGTGTTTACTTGCCCTGTCCAAGGACTTATCCTCTCTAGTTTTACTGTTTTTGTTTAGTTCCCCTGGGTTTTCTGACCTCACATCTGGAGTATGTTTTAGTTAGCAGCTCTTAGACTGTTCTTCTCTGAGAAGCCTCCTTACCTTTCCCAAAGTTCCTGCCTGCACTGTCCCTGAACTGCCTATTTCACCCACACTTCCCCTGTAGGATATAGTGATTTAGGATTTTTTTTTTAATATGGTTGTTCAGTTTTCCCACAAATGTGTTTTTGATGAGACATTGATTTGCATTTCCCTGATGTTGGTGATGTTGAACACCTTTTCACATATTAGTTGTCTTCTTTAAAAAACATTTACTCAGGCCCTCCCTGGTGGCGTAGTGGATTAAAACACAGCATTGCAAGTTAGCAGCAGCCGCTTAAGTGTGACTTCAATCCCCACCCTGGAGGTGATCCACAAGGCGCGGCAAACCTCTCCTGTCTTGCCCACTGCTTCCCTCAGCAGTGTACTTTGTCAGTCTGCTTGTTCTGCTCCCCATTCTGTCTATAGTGAATCCTCTCACTACCACTGAATCTCTGGCCTATACCCCAGCTCTGGATAGATAGATAGATAGATAGATAGATAGATTGATAGATAGATAGATAGATAGATAGATAGATAGATAGATAGATAGATAGATAGATAGATAGAACTTTAAAAAAGAAAACATTTATCCAAATAATCATTATTGCTTTTGCTTTTGCTATTGAGTTCTTTATATATTGAGTAATAACCACTTACCAGTTATGATTTGTAAGTATCTTCTGCTAGTGGATAGACTGCCTTTATTTTTATTATGATTTCCTTTGTTTGCATTTGTTTGTTCTTTTTGTTTGTTTCTAAAAACGATTGGAGGTAATACCACCTGGTTTTTCTTAGAGTAAAACCATCAACTTACTTTTTAAATAGTACCTTACCCCCTAAAGCTGTTCTGCAGGGTCACTATCTGTTCAGCAGTGCACCTCCCCCTCCCCAATAGTAAAGAAAGAACCATGGAAGCAAACTTCAGCCATTGACTTAATTTCTAGTCATATGGGAAGGTAGGAAGAATTTGTGATCAGTCTCTACTTGCTTTGGTAACAGTAATGGTGAGAAAGATAAGAACATCAGGAAGGTGGATATAAGATTATAATTTGTTAGATGAAGTAATGGAGTTGAAGAGTTTTTAGTACAAGTTGATCAAATGAAAAATGAGGGAAGGGACAAAAATGAAGCAATAAATTATTCTTTATCTTTTGCTGAATTCTATTTTTGAGTCTGGAATAAATGTTTCTTATTATAAAAACTAAGATTACTGAATGAACAAAAACAAAGTGGTTCCCAATTTTGCATGTAATTAATGGTGAACTAGTTGTTCTTTCCCACTATGTTATTTCCAAATTATTTCCAAATAATGACAGGCCATTAAAAAGAAATATTGAAATTCATTCTGAAGTGTGTCAGTTTTATCACTGTCCTAACCATGTCTTTAAGGCAGTTATTAGTATTCATTACATTTTGTCCTAGTATTAAATTAACCTTATAAAATCATATTTGTTCTGCCCTTTTATCATTAGCATCACCAAAAGTATTTATTATATTATTATATTAAAGTTGTGTGTTTTTCATATATATGAAATGTGTTTCATATGTGTGTATACATATATGTATATATATATACACATATGTATTTAAATTTATGAAACTGAATATATTTACTCCTTATCTTGATGAGGTTAAAAATCAAGGCAAATACAAGGTGAGCTTAGAAAATCCTGTAGAGCCAGAGAGTATAAAAATGCTTGAAAATAACAAAAAAGTTGAAGCAGATTTTAAAGGACCAAAGAAGCCAGCCTAAAAAAAGTCTCTATGATCAGCTAAACAACAAAATTTTTAACATCATATTAGATTATAATACTAAAGGTGAAATAAATATTCATTATTTGATGCAGATAGGAATAAATGTATCACTAAACAAATAAATGAAATAGAGACAAATCTTTCTTAGAGAAAAATTCCATCTAGCTTGTATATATATTATCCCCTCCAAAAAATATACATTAAACCCCACCCCCTATTCCTTGAATGTAGAATGAGTTTAATGGTTTTCTTTTTTTTGACTTAAGCTTTTTCTTTTTCTTTTTTAAAGATTTAGTTATTCATACAGAACTGGGGTACAAGCCAGGGGTGCAGGGGTGGTAAGAAGCTTCATCAGAGACAGAGTGGGGAGCAGAACACGCAGCTGGATCCATGAAGTGCACTGCTGAGGGGAGCAGCAGATGGGTCAGGAGAGGTCTGCTGTACCATGTGGGTCACCTCTGGGGCCCGGGATTGACCTCACACTGAAGCGGCTGCAGCTAACTTGCAGTGCTGTGTCCCAACCCATTGCGCCATTAGGGAAGGCCAGGCTTTCATATTTTTTATTATTTTTAAAAGATTTATTTATTTATGCATACAGAACTAGGGCATAGGTCAGAGGTGCAGGGGTGGTGAGAGTTTTCACTAGAGATAGAATGGGAGGCAGAACAGGCAGGTTGACAAAGTACATTGCTAAGGAAGCACTGGGCAGGACAGGAGAGGCCTGCTGTGCCATGTGATCATCTCCCTGGCTGGGGATGGAACCTGCACTAAGCAGCTGTAGTTAGCTTCCTGGTGCTTCACTTTAACCCACTGCATCACCAAGGAGGGCCTGGATTTAATGACTTTCTTTCAAAGAATAGAAAAGGAAAAGGGGGAAAATAATAACTTTATAATGGAGAAGAATGACAAGTACTGCCTTTGGCAAAATTATCAACATTGCCATCATCAATGATAAATCATGTTGATAGTATGTACCTATGATATGATGAAAGTAGCATTTCATCATGCAATATTTTCCCCAAAATCCCATAATCCTAGTCTAGCCATAGTTTATAACCCCAGTCTAGTCTACAATCCAGTCTAATTAGTTAACATGAGACAAATCCAAATCCATTAATAATCTATAAAATATATGAAAAGTACCCATTTAGATATTTTCATGATTTTAGGTCAGTGTTCCTCAAAGAGTATTGCAAAGTCCGCTTGCATCAGAACCACCTGGGATATTGATACTTGGCCTAGACCTAGGAAGATTCCCTGGGATTGAAGGGCGATTATGAGTAGGAGCTAGAAATCTGATTTTAACAGTGGCTTAAATTGATTATATTTTCTACCATTATAAATTGTTTCTATTCTCTGAACTTCCCAAGGGAATTTTCACCTTTAATTTTATCATCCTTTAATGGAAGAATTTGAAGCTACTTTTAGCAGTTTCCTAACATTGAGTGAACAGTGTGTCAATTCTACAATAATACTCACAGAAATAAAAATCCTTAAAATTTTTCTCTCTATCAGCATTTAACAGGACTGTCTAAATTTTACCGCATATAAGACACAGCTACAAAAGGCTCCATAGATAAGTATTCTTATTCATTTAGGTATTATTTTAATTAACTTACTTCACGTTTTTGCATTTTTTCTAGACTAATTATATAATATGAAATATTATTTTTGTATACTACATAGAAAACTAGGTATATATAAGAATAGATAATGTTATATTGCTTGACTAAAAAAAAAATCCCTGGAAAGATGTTTATTTTCATAAGGTTAATATAGTATATTTGTAACTTGAAAAGTGCATATATGTTTATACTTGTCCCATTGCCTGCTTAATTGTAGACACATCATTCTCATTTTCTTCTCATTTCACTTCAAAGGGTCAAGTTGTCTTTCATATTAATTAGATTTATGCATAAAAAATTTGTGCACATAATTATCAGTTCCAAATAGGCATTATTTCATTAACTTCATGCTTTGGAGATTTAATGACTACTTGTTACACATGGCAAAGCTTGCATAAATTAATTCTCAATGGATCATTCATTAAAAAGTAGTGCAAACAAAATCTTAGATAAATTTCATATTATTTTCCCCATAAAATTTTCCTAATGTTTCTTTGTTTAGTTAAAAACAACCCATCTTAATTGATGTCTAAATTCTTTTACTTCAAAGTAATATCCTAAAAAAGAGATTAATGCTTATTAGATATTGTGACAAAATTGCCCTACAGCATTAGTCTTGATATTTGTAACCAAAATGATGTTAAGACTTGCACATATTTTTGGCTCAGATTCAATTTATTTTTATGAAAATCAAATGCAGAAAAGCTTATAAAGGTAATTAAACTAACATTTTTAATTATTTCATAGACACTAATGTATCTCAAAGCAAGTAATTCATTCCTTTAACATCTTGAATTATGAAGTAATAATTACTTTGACCAATTTACAATGATTAAGTATTTTAGAAAAGAACGCTTTGAATCCAAAACACATCTAGTGTTAATTTTTATCTTCTACTGAAAGATAAAAGTTTTCATACTGTTGAGTTCTACTTTAGTGCACAATGGAAGAAAGCCATCTGGTTATAAAACATGTATTATTATAACTTTTCTGAGTGAAAAATTCTTCCATTCATTCATCTATGCATTTAAGAAATTTTTCACAACCCTTTTCATATTCTGGGCATTATTTCAAATGCTTTGAGAACAAATGTGAACAAGGAGGATGTGCACTTTTTCCTCATAGAGCTTAAAAACTAGTGATCTTATTTTACTCCTAAAGTAAAGTATTGACACAAAAATAGATACATAGACCAATGGAGTAGAATTGAGAACACAGCAGTAAATCCACACATACATGGGACTGTTAATCTAAGACAAAAGAACAAAAAAAAAATGCACTGGAATAAGGACATGATCTTTAATAAGTGTTTTTAGAAAAACTGGACAATTAAATGCAAAAGAATGAAACTAAATTGCTATTTCTCACACCATACACAAAATCAATTCAAAATGGATAAAAGACTGGGGTGTAAGACTGAAACTATAAAATATATAGGCAAAAACTTAGGAAAAACATTTCACAGCATAAACTTCCATGATGCCTCTAAAGGGTTTGTCCCCAGTTGCAAGAAAAACAACTCAAACACCTGGTATTACATTAAACTAAAGAGCTTCTGTACAGCAAATGAAACCACAACTGAAGTGGAATAATACACTATTGAATAAGAAGTAAAGATTTGTACACAATACACTGACAAAGGACTAATATCAAAGTTATACAAAGAAGTCTAAGACTACAAAAACAAAACAAATAACCTAGTTTAAAAAAAAAAAAAAAAGGTGGAACTAGGCAGACACTTCCCAAAGAAATCATTCAGGTTGCAAATACGCACATGAAAAATGTTCACCTTATGGCACAAAACCTTAAAGTACAGCACTATGAAACAATCTGCAGCCACTGGAGCATGAATAAGAACCCAGGCAAAGGGGGTGACCACATGGCACAGCAGACTTCTGTCTTGCCCGCTGCTTCCCTCAGCTGTGTGTTTCAGTTGGTCTTGAAAACACCGAAAAAAAAAAAAAAAAGTCCTAGCTAGAACTGCTTGGTTTCTTCCAATTTCTAGTTTAGCTCAAACTTCCCATCACCATTACTATGTCAGTAAAGGATTTTGGCTGGTCATCAAGGAAACTATAATATGGAGGGTTAGGACTGCTGGTAATCTTGTTTCCCATAAACCTATAAACAAGAGATAAACTGAATGAGAGATAACAAATGAATTCACTGTCCCATTGTTTAAAGTCAGTTTGAAAGTATGCTGCAACAAAGACTTCAAAATGGAGCAAGTTGTTTACAGAAGGAAAAAAAAGGAAATGAGAGCATTTGAAGAATTCTCTAGGCACTGGAGTAAACAAGGAATAAAACTGAATAGAAAGTATATATTTTTAAATTCACTATATATATATATATATATATATATGCAGAAGACATATTTTTTCTTGTCTAATTTAAAAATTGTAATGATAAGTCTGCAGTTCAGTTCATATTGGTTCACTTTTATTATATAATGACACTTTGTAAAAATGAAAAAAAATAACAAAAAATAATGTCGAGAAAGTGGGGAACAAAAGAGCAAAGTGTTGATATTATATTGGAATTTTAGCATGGTTCATTCTGATCATTTGAAGATCCAAGTAAAAATTAGGAGTGGAGATGGAACAGGAAAAAATTAGCATGCAAAAGATTCACAGACAAGAAAGATACCAAAATCAAGTTTCAATTATTTTACAGTTGAGATCAAAACAGGTCCTTCATAAGTAGCTGTTGTAACACTAGCAGCCAATGAGGTATAAATTAGTACCTAATTATATTCAATTAATTATATTACTGAATACCATAGCTTGTGGTTCTATTTTACAGTGCTAATATCTACTTTTACAATCATATTAAGGCCCTTGAGGCAAGTACATAGTATCTATTTCTCTTAAGCTTCCCACATTCTCTTTTCACAAGTCGTCAGGAGAGATCTAATAAATCTCCCAAAATGTGTAAAATAGACAAGAATGCCAATGATTTTCATAAAATCTGTTTAAGGAAATGTAGTTTCAATCTTCAACTTACTGCTTTAATTAGCATCATGGATCTATCTCAAATAAGGCATCTAAGAACATTGGATATTTGGATTGAGGAGTTTGAGAAAACAGACTGATGTGCTTACCTTCTCCTACCCTCCTCCCTGAAGCATCTCATAAAACTTTCATGTAAGAGGTGCCCTTCCCTAATAGGAGAAAAAGGAGCACCCATATTTTAAAAAGATTTCAAATAGTCTTGCTAAGTATTTCTCAGTTGATGTACATATTTCATACACTTTGACCTATCATATTTCTGTATGACCAATCAGTCTTGATCAAACCTAACAAAAATAAATGGGTTTAACCATTTCTTCAGGTTTTCATTTCCTCTGAATATTCTGTCATGTCAAAATTAAATAAATGTGTCTACTTTCTTCCTGTTAACTTGTCTTTGTCAGTTTAATTTAAGATAATAAGAGGGTCAAGCGGAACTTTTTCCTTCCTGACAAGAGATTTATGTTCATAGTCTCCAAGGCTGATTTTTGTAGGTGTTTTTGTCAAATAGCAAAGTCTTAAGGAGAGTTGTTAACAGAGCGATGAGGAAGTTTTAAAGACTTTGAAGAAAGCTTAAAATCTACTCCGATTATACTTTGAATCCTGTGACAGTTTTTTTTTTAAGTGATGAGAGCAGAGACCTAGAATAATATAATGATATAATAATATAATAATATAATAAAAATGTTTTTTCCTAAAAGTAAGCTAACAGCTTACAATTTCTTAATCAGTTTAAATTGCTGTGAAAGATAAAAAGTAGCTGCTCGTTTTCACAATATGCCATGTCCCATGTCCCAAAAACTCATCATATTCTGTTTTTGCTTCTGGGCATCCTCGCTGGACTGTGAACACAAGGGGAGAGATATTGTTTAACTTATGACTAATTCAAACAACAGATACTAATCAGTATATTTGCATAGTTTCAATTTCTTATAGAAAAAAAGGTAACTGAGTAATTACGAATCTACACAACAGAAATAGCAATCATGCAAATGTATATAATTTATAAATAAATCGAACAGCATTTCTCATATATTTGGCAATGTAAATATCTGAAGCACACACAGGTTATTCTCTGTGTAGCAAGAAGGGGAACTCTGACTTAGAGAAGTTATAATTTGCTTTACCTAAATATTTAATTGCAGGTACATTCAATAATACATATCAGAACTACTTTATCTTGGAAATTTTATTTGTAAAATACATAATGACCCTTTGATTAATTAGAATAAACACTCTAAGCTGTCTCAAGCTTTTCCTAATTTTTGCTAAATCTAGTGATAAAAGGGAAAAGAACTCTATACTCTAACCGGAACCAGGGCCCAATTTTAATGTCTGTTCAAAGGAGTTTACTTCTATTTAAAATGCAATTTATTATATGCAAACACCTGTGAATGCTAAATATCAATTTATTGTTACACATATAAAACTAAAAAATAATAAGTCAAAAGAATTTAGTTGGTACATTTGACATGCATTATAAAGCAAGCCAATACTAAATGGTCACTGTTAACACTTATCAGGATTTGTTTATTACCCAAAAGTTTCATCCAGAACCAGTAAAATAAATAATAAATTTCCTTTCAACAAAGTAAAACAACAAACATTATGTTCCAACTTGGAATTTGCTATGACCAAATATTCTACTAGTAAATGTCAAAGGATGGAACACTGGTTTAGGATGACAGAAGGGCATCACCCTTTTGACAGAGCTGGCAAACCACACTGGAAATTCTGCTCTTCCAATTTCCCCTGTAAGTCCCAATTACACAGCTCTTTCTCTGTTACTATACAGAAGCAATGGGAATATTCAGAGTTTTTTCTGCATTCATTTTTATTTTATATAGTTTTGTTGCAAAGCAAAGCATGTTTGTAAACATGTAGAAGCTAATGTTTTACAAGTTTAAGTATTTTTTTAAAGAACAAAGATAATGATATATTTTGAGAAGTAAATCTAATGTTATTTAAACATCTGTGAACAAAACTTGGAGTCATGAAAGTCCCATTGGGAACATTTTTCTCCCAAATGTCACAAGATCCTTGGGTCAGGATTGCTTTCCTTTGTTTTCCTCCCTGTGCTTGTCAAGATGCAGTTGCACCAGCAGGGAATGAAATCAGCAGGATGCTTACAATCAGCTTCAAATACACGACTCTTCCTTAATGAGGCCCTGAGAGGAGACAGCCACAGAGTATGACAAAATTCCACAGTGACATCTTTAGTGTCCCCATCATACTTTCTGCTAGAATCAGATAAAAGTAAGAAAATATGTAAGGTCATGAAGAACAATATGTTAGAAGTATCACAGACAAGTCTAGCCACAACCCGGAAACAGGTTGAGATTTAATTAACTGAATGCAATTAGTATTCTAATGTTTTAAGAAATTTGAAACTTTTACATATGTGTTTTTAATTTACAAAAAAAAAATGCTTTGAAAATTAGATGGAAAAGTGTTCTGGCTTAAATATTTATTAGCATTAATATGAAAACATTTCCCTATGAACCAGAAAATAATGTTCTAACATCCCATCAAAATACACAGAGTAAGTTAGTCTTGACAAAGGCTCTGCTCTGAATAATACAATGGTACAAGAAGCTCACCTTTGTTCTGTGCCAACAGGTGTGCACCTGCATGTGAGCAGAACACAGGTCAATTAAGAACATAACTAATAGTGAATTATAAATATCCCGGGCTGGGAAAATAAAGGTAATACAGAAAATATCTTTATTCTCTTTTCTCCAACATAAATCCATCCTATACCATGCTTACAGTTAACTAGAAATTATAAACAAGTTACTAAAAATTTCAAATCTCAAGTTGAGCAATATAACTTTGGGTGGGGGTTCTCTGTGTTGTCATCATAAGGGTTCACACATGTAACAGATTCATCAGGAGGAATAATGGATAATGGAGCTGAAAAATCACTTACCTGACCAACCTCTGGGGAAAGATTTCATCAACTGGCTTAGAAATAAATATTGGGCCCTCCCTGGTGGCACAGCGGGTTAAAGCACAGAACTAAGAAGCTTAAGCCACTTCCGCATGAGTTCAATTCCCACCTGCCCCGGAGGAGATCCACATGGCATGGCAGACCTCTCCTGACCCACCCGCTGCTCCCCTCAGCAGTTACTTCATCGATCTGCCTGTTCTGCTCCCCACTCTGGTGAATCCTCTACCCTCTTCATCTCTGGCCTATACCCCAGTTCTGTATGAATAAATAAATAAATCTTAAAAAAAAAGAAAGAAAAAAGAAATAAATACACTAAGATTTGTCTTTACTTTGTTATCTAGTCCAACTTGCATGACTTCCTATAAAAGTCATCAGAGGAGAATTTATACAAGAAAGTGTAAATTGATTTACAAAGAGATTCTTCCGATACACAAGCAGCACATTGCTACAATGATTTGAGAACAAGTCTTTCAGGGACAAGCTAATTTCATCCTCTCTGGATTGCTGCATGTGGACCTCTTAAGGGGCTTATGGGTATTTAAAATAGCCAAGGGTATCCCAAAACATGATTTTAAACTGGTCCTTACAAGTTAGAAAGCATTACTAGCAAAATTGGAATAAACTGAACATGGTCCAAGACTTAGAAAACTGTTAGTATTCATTTCCATATTTGGATGGTTGTTCCACATTTGGATGATGGATAGTTGTATAAGAGAATGCGTCTGCTTATATGCAATACACTTAAAATAAAGTGGTGATGAGGTATCAGGTCAACAACAGTGTGGAATGATTGAAGAAAATTTCTTGCTACTTTGTGTAAGCTTTAAATTGCTTTAAAATTCATGTGTATAGGGCCCTTCCTGTTGGTGCAGCAGGTTAATGCACAGCACTACCACTTCAGCATGAGTTCGATCCCCACCCTGGAGGTGATCCACATGGTGCTGCAGACCTCTCCTGTCATTCCCACAGCTCCCCTCAGCATTGTACAACATCAGTCGGCCTGTTATGTTCCCCATTCTGTCTCTGGTAAATCCTCACTCCTGCTCTTCTGACCTGTACCCCAGCTCTGTATACATAAGTAAATAAATCTTTAAAAAACATTGATGTGTATGTGCATCACTGTCCATGGACTACCCTAAAATTATCAATCTACATTATTACTCATCATTCCCCTCTAAGAATCTTGTACTTTTCCTCCTGATACAACAGGCTATAAACATTCTCACTGTTGTAACTTTGTTTAGTTAGTTCCAGTCCAGAAGCTTTCCAAAAAGAAAAATAGGTCCATCAAATGTCAAATTATACTCATCCTTGAAGATGTCTTTCTAAATGGTGTCTCATTTAGGAAATATTCTAAATGTTTATTATTCCATGAAATCTCCAAGAGCCAAGTACAGTGCTTCATATGGTTTGTGCTCAAACTTCACCTAGTGAAAAAATTCCATCAATTTTAACAATAACAGTTAAATATAAATTCACAGAAATTTCACATGAGCTGGGATAACAGACAAGGTTATAATGTTCAGGTAAAAGAGTCACAAGGTCAAAATATCAGATGAAGAGGTCGCAAAGTGTAGTCAGAGCAAGTTTACATTATCACTTCTTTCAAAAGAAGTACACTTCTTGCTGGCTTCTTGGATTTTGGTGATTTGGCCCTGTCTACATAAGACAACTCCTCTGGTATTACTTTTCTGGCTCCATTTTAAAATTATTCCTTTTATAAAATAATTAAGTGAGATTTATTACAGAGATGAGTGGTGGTATTACAAAGTTGATCAAATTAATTCACACCAAATAAAGGTAAGATAAATATTTATCAATAAATGCAGAGAAAGTACTTGACAAGATTGAACATCCATTTATGATTAAAAAAACTTCAAAAAAGGGTAGAAATAAACATAAAATAGCCATATATGGTAATTTGCATGGCTGACATCATACAGTGATGAAAAGTGAAAAATTTTCCTTTAAGATCGGGGCCACATTCACCTCTATTATTCAACATAGTATTGGAAGTCCTAGCTAGCAATCAAGAATGTGAAAATACATAAAGTAATGCAAATGAAGAATGAAGAAATAAAACAATCACTAGTTAAAAATGACATCTTAATATACAGAGAAAACCTTCAGGACTCCACTACAACGTTATTAAACACAATAAATTGGTACAATAAAGTGTCAACTTACAAAATCAATCTACAAAAATCAACTGTAATCCTACAAGCATAAAAAGAACTGGAAGAGAATGTAATCAAAAAAACTATCAATTCACTATTATTTAAACATCTATTAAATATGTAGCATAAATATAATGTATTAAATATGTAAATTTAACAAAGGACGTGAAGGATCTGTACAATGAAAACTAGCACATTTTTTAAAATATAAAAGACATCAAAAAGGACATATTATGTCTTGTTCCTGGACTGGCTGAATTAACAGTATTCAAATGGACATCTTGGACCTCCATGGTGCTCAACGGAGGGTTAAGTCACAGTACTATGAGTGTCATCCTCTCCTCAAGAGTCAATCTGCCTATTCTGCTCTCTGCCTATGATGAATCTTCTCACTCCCCCCCCCCCAACTTTGGTCTATACCTTAGTTCTTGTTTACCTGAATATATAAGTTTAAAAAAATGAAAATAGACATCTTATCAATCACAACATGCAGACTGAGTGCAATCCTGATCAAAGTCTCGGTGGCATTCTTCAAAGAAACAGATCAAAAAAATATGGAAATTTTCAGGCAATCATAAAGAAACACAGGTAATCCTGATGAAAACAAACAAAAGAAATATCTTCTTGGCAGAATAAGAAACTATTATTAAAGCAAAAGATTACCTTACAGAATGGGAGCAAGTATTTGCACGTCTGCAAAGACTAATAGCCAAGATCTACAAAAGCTTATATAAATCAATAAAATGAAAACAAAGAACACAGTCTGAATATGGGCAAAAATGTTAAAATAGAGATTTCCCCACAGAAATAATACATATTGCCAAAAGACACTTGATAATTTTCTCACCATCACTTATCAGAGAAATGCAAAACAATCATACAGTAAGATACCACTTCACACCACTGAGAATGACCCATCTCAAAAGCAACAAGTGTTAGCAATGATGTAAAGAAACAGAACACTCATCTACTTTTGGTGGGAATTTAGACTTGGTGCAGCCTCTACAGAAAACAATATGGAAGTTTTCCAAATTTGCAAATTAAATCTACCATATGACCCAGCAGTTTCACTCTTAGCATCTACTAAAAGAATTTGAAAACACTGATTGAAAGGGATACGGGCCTCCCTGCTGGTGCAGGTGTTAAATCTCAGCACTAGAAAGCTGTCTGCAGCCACTGCAGCAGGAGTTTGATCCCTGGCCAGGGAGGTGACCCACATGTTGCTATATGAGGGGCTTCCCTAGTGGTACAATGGGTCTCGCCTACTGTTCCCCTCAGCAGCGTACTTCGTTAATCCATCCGTTATTTACCCCATTCTGTCTCTGGTGAATCCTCTCACAACCCACACCTCTAGCTTGTACCCCAGTTCTTGAATCCATAAATAAATAAATCTTTTAAAACAGACAAAGAGTTAGATGCACCCTACGTTCATTGTAGAATATAGTAGCCAAGTTATGCCAGCAACCTAAGTTCCCAAGGACAATTGAGCAAATTGATAAAATACTACAATACTATTCAGCTATTTAAAAAAAAAAAAAAAGGATAACTGAGTCTTTTGGGACAACAGGGATTAAACCGGAGGGAATTACAATAAATCAAATGAATAAGAAGGAGAAAGACAAATACTGGATGGCTTCACTTATTTATAGTATTTAGAGAAATGAAACAAAAGGGCAGACAAAACCAAACCAAACACAAGCCATCCACATCTAACAGTAAAATTAAAACACCAAAAAAGGAAGTGAAGGGTGGAGAACAAAGGTGGGAGTAGCTGCAGTGGGCTCTGTTGGTGGTCACTGTGTGCCGAGGAGGTGTGTGTGCTCTGATGAGATATGTCTAGAAAGATGGGATCCTATATTTCTATATCATGTACAGCTACAGCACCATCAATAAATGCTGCCATAACTTTTTTTATAAAAATAATATAATAGCTTGTTTTTACATCATTTTGTGCATTTTTCCATCTCAGTTGCAATCCCCTTGAGTTTCCCATCACCAAATCACCCTTGTGCCATCACCATAGCCCAGTGCATTTCCCTCCCCACACTGTTTTTGATCCCATTTGCCACCCCACCCCCACAAAATGTCTCTGGTATATAGCTGTTCATCATTATCATTATTTTCTCACCTGGTCTGTTATATTCCTGCTATGAGTGAAACCATCTGGTATTTTTTCTTTTCTTTCTGGCTTATTTCACTAAGCATAATCTTTTCTAACTCCATCCATGTTGCTGTATAAACTGCCATAACTTTTAAAAGTTCTAAAATGAAGTTACTCCACTTTTCACATCTCTAAACCACTTTCCTGGAAAAAAAGTCTAAATTAAAAATGTTTGCTACAACCATGGAGACAAAGCTATAACTGCCAAAGCACAAAGCATTCCAGATTCTCCCTAAGTTTCCTGTCTAATAAAACCTAAAAAGCAATTGCCTAATTCCTATGCATCAAGAATATTTTATCAGTGACCTGCCAACAATCGTGCAGATATTACAGACTACTACTTTAATATGAATGATATATTTTGAGAGGATTTTTTTCAAGGATGGGGAAAAGTGAACAAAAGCCATTTCAGTTTTGGAGGGAAAATATTGGAATACTGACATTTTGTAACAATCAGCAGTTTGGCAAATGAAGGTCTTACAAAACAAAATGAAGCAATTTCATTATCATAGAAAATTGCCAGTGAGAAACAGCTGTCTCCTCACCCTTAACCTGCACACTTTCTCACAGTGACATTTTAGAAGATTCGATATTTCTGTTTGGTTGTGGATTACATGTTACATAGTTTTACTTCATGAATAATTTACTGCAATATGAAAGAAACACATCTTGCAGGATCTTCAAAAAGTAGTGGCCTTTTTACAAAAATTTTCTCAGTGAAATGTATTGAAGTCAATCTCAAAAAGCTTGGAAAATTTCCATTTACTGATTCTACCCTGGTTCCCTGTTGGTAACCTTTCCCACAGAGTGATGCTACTGCCATGCTGGACCTCTTTTGCTCACAGCAATGCCCCAAGACTAGAGGGACTCTTCACTGAAGACCCTCAAGATAATTTTTGACCTTGAGATGCAGTCATTAATGAGTATGAAGAGTCCTTTCTAAGATCCATTAGAATTAACCACTGCGTATCTCAGGTTTGCAAAGCCAAAAATTAAACTTAATTTCATTAGGCAACAAGAAACCATGTGACCAAATGTTACAAATTACCATCTCCTTGGGGTACTTTCCCAGGGAGGAATTAAAATGATAAGGGCTCATTGGCACTGACTAAGGATGAATAATAGTCTTTTATAATGACCATGACAATAAACATGAACCAATGCGGTCTAGAGCATAGGATAAATCACAGTGGACCTAATGTGAACAGAAAGTGGCCCTCATAGATAATGGGCAGAGGACCTAATGAGAAATACAATGATGTTTATCATGCCTTTAATTTGTTTTCTTTGCTATTAAATTGTAATGAGTGTTAAGAAATACCTCCTTCACACACATGCTGTTCTCTTGATTTGGATATCACTAGACATTATGGTGGAAGACCCAGAAGAAAATTACACCTGACCTATGTGAAGACCTAAGGAAATATTCAGGCAGTTTTAGTCTATTTAAGTGAAAAAACCAATGCTGAGATATTTATAATTCTTATTGGAAAGATTTGGAGACACTAAGCAAATTCTAATAAATCCTTTTCTACAAAACAAAACAAAACAAAAAATGTTTCTAAGAAGTAGATGTACTCCTATGAAACTGATGATATCTAATCAAATCACTCTGTCTGTACAAACAAAAATCATAAATATGTGGCTTTGATCTGTCTTGAAGGAAAAAAAAGAACAAATCAACTTGAAAGCAAATGTTACTGCTTTAAATAACCAACTAGAAAGTAGTATTGAAAATAGTTGGGTTAAGAAATATTATGTGTTACTTAAAGCAATGGTCAATTTTGTTATTTTGGGGAAAAAAATCTTAAGAACTGGTTCTTTTGTTCCTTAACATTTATAGTTAAAAATTAGGTAGTCTAAGTCCCTCCCTGGTGGCGCAGCGGGTTAAAGCACTGCACTAAGAAGCTTAAGCCACTTCCACATGAGTTCCAATCCCCGCCTGCCCCAGAGGTGACCACATGGCGCAGCAGACCTCTCCTGACCCACCCACTGCTCCCCTCAGCAGTGTACTTCCTCGATCTGCCTGTTCTGCTCCCCGCTCTGTCCCTGGTGAATCTTCTCACCTTCTGCATCTCTGGCCTGTACCCCAGTTCTGTATGAATAAATAAATAAATCTAAAAAAAAAATTAGGTAGTCTAAAACCTACAAAGCTTAGTAGCACTGCATTAAAATTTACTATATACTTCCAAATTTTCCAGTTATTACCAAATTTTTATTTTTAGTTACTTCCAATGAAATTAGTTTAGACAGTTAATGAAAGCAAATATATATATATGTGTGTGTGTGTGTGTGTATATATATAGTGTTTCAAAGTTAATGAGAATTATCAAAGATGATTTTTATCATGCCTTCCCTGCAAAGCCAGAAGATTAAAACTAAATAGGGATATTACCCACAGCTTGACTGCAAGGAAGAATTATATATACTAATTAACAAAAAACCTTGGAAAAAACATGGTCTCATTTACAATCTTGATAATAGAGAAGAGAGAAAAGTTACCTCAAAGGAAAAGAAAAACACATTCTTGTTCATATTATTCTTTCTTTATACTAGATATATCATAAATAAAACAGAAAACTAATAAAATATTTTCAAGAAAAGAAATATAATTACAAAGAAAAAGATGTGAATCCATACAAAGAAAATTAGTAAACAATTGGAACATTTAAAGGAATTAGAAACTAGAATTTTGAAAAAACATGTACACAATAAAAATTAAATTGTTATCTAAATTGGTAACATGTATATGCAAACTGATGAGATTTACATATAATTTTTATGATGTGTTTCAAAAATTATAGTAATGATAATATCCCTTGATTAGTAATCTTTCTTCAGGATTATCTAAAATAGCTTACATTAAACTATCTTGAAATAAATGATTTTATTATTAATATATAACAGATTAGTTCAGTGTATATTAAAAAAAAGAAGGAACACCTATATTCATTGAAGAATTGTTTATCACAGTAAATGAAATCCCTGCATTTTTCCTAGAGAAAACAATTATTGTCTATTAATTTTATGGACTAGTGTCAGACAATTATTATGATGTTACTTATAAGATTCTATAGTAACATGATAAATATTAAGTAAAACAGCAGCTAACAGGTGAACTCAGTGTAGTTTATGGATTTTGATATTTAATAAAACACACCAGAAATATATGTCATAATGCAATGTTCAATAAAAAATGTAAAAGTGTAAATAATTATAGAGAGTAAAAAAAAGAAAAAAAGACATTGAGTAGAAATATTACTTATTCTGTATCTAATTTTTTCCATAGTTTTTCTAAGTTATTTAGAGAATGATAGTAGAGTAAAAGATTAGTTCTAATGTATATTAATAATAAAGTCAATTAAATGTAAGCTATTTTAGATAACTTACAATATTTAAAAGAATCATCCTACAGTTATATAATTCAATAAAATTATGAAATCAGAATACAATTCTATTTTGAAGTTATATTAAATAAAACATTGGGTCAATATCATCAATTCAGACAGTTAAGGTTTGAAAGGGTGCTCCATGTTTTTTTTCTAGAACAAGGGTCTGGCACAAGAACAAAAGGTAGAGAACAAGAAATTGTAGAATAGGTAGAATCAGAATAGGTCTAATGAGAAATCATAGAAGACATTTTTGCAAGGAAAATGTAAAGCTGACACCATAATTCTTAAATAAAACTTCATAATTAGAACTGTATTCCAATTTCATATTTTTACTAAATTTTACAACCGAAGGCTGATTCTTTTAAATATTGTAAGTTATCTAAAATAGCTTACCTTTAACTATCTTGAAATTATTAAATTCATAATTTTATCTTTATAATTTTATCATATATAACATCCTTCATAGATTTATCTGTATGATTATAGGTAAATAATGTGTCATACATTTTGTTCAAAGGCAAAAAACTTCATTTTTATGTGCAAAAAATCTTTGGTGCTTTCATAACATTTCAAGTTTTTGATTTGTCACTAGAAATTATACATAAATATCTAAACCAGGCCCTCCCTGATGGCGCAGCAGATTAAAGCACAGCACTAAGAAGCTAAAGCCACTTCAGCATGAGTTCGATCCCCGCCTGCCCCAGAGGTGACGCACATCCGCAGACCTCTCCTGACCTGCCCGCTGCTCCCCTCAGCCTTGTACTTGTCAGTCGGCTTGTTCTGCTCCCCACTCTGTCTCTGGTGAATTCTCTCACTACCCCTGCATCTCTGGCCTGTACCCCAGTTCTGTATGTATAAATAAATGAATCTTTAAAAATATGTATATATATCTAGACCAAACACTAGATCAGAATTCAGAAGCTGAAGGAAGGGAACAAAATCTAGAGTACAGTTTATGTTTGGGTGGTTGCCTATTGATAACATTTTGAATTGGGATGCTTCTGGTGTGTCAAGCAGTCTGCATAATTCATACATTTTGTATTTTTCTTGCATCACAGAAACATTTGAACTGACATACTTGATACCTACAAATGACACAATTTTAGAACCCAGAACTTGTGGAGAAAAGACTGACCTGTCTCATTGAATAGATACATCATGACAATTCTCCAGGGTCCCTTAATTCCTGTATAGCTCCATTTTCCCTTTAAGACCTCAGGTTGTTGGCCCTCACTGTTGGCACAATGGGTTAAAGTACAACAACATGAAGCTATCCACCATCACCGCATCACAAGTTTGATCCTGGCCAGGGGGGTGACCCACATGGCATGGCAGACTTCTCCTGCCTGCCCGATGCTCCCCTCAGCGGTGTATTTCAGTAGATCTTGTTCTGCTTCCCACTCTCTCTGTTGAATCCTCGCATTCCACCACCCTCCTCAGCACCACTCCCGTGTACCCCAATTCTTGTATGCATAAATAAGAAAAATCTTTAAAAAAAAAAAAAAAAAAGACCTCAGGTTTTGGCCACTGAGTTTGATTTCCTCAAAGCAATTTTAGTGAAAATGTTGGGAGGTGGGACGACCACACTTTCCTCCCATAGCCCAAGGGGCTCAGATATTTTGCAGTTTAGCCTTTGCTATCTTGTGATGAAATCATCAGTGCAGTTCAAATTTAGTCAACCTTTGGTAGTTGAAGGCCCTTATCTCCTTCTCTGCCTCCCATTGAGAAACACAGCTCTCTGCAACCCTTAATTGACTGTTAGGCAGTAATATTCTAATATAATGATGTTGGTATTGCTGGTAGTATGTAAAAAGTCTTCTGCCCCTGTTTAAAGAAAAATATAATTTGAAACATCCTGCAATTAAGGCATGCACTTCATTTAACACCTTTTCACCTGAGAATCTCAGGGGCTTTAATAAATAACTGGTTAACTTTCAATGAGTGTGTTTATCCTTAGAGTCTCCAAACAACATATGAAACCCACAAATAGAATGTCACCATGTTAGAAGAAAGAATAGAAAAATATAAACAAGTTGCATTGTCCTTTCAGAGGCTTTAAATCTGCCCAATAGGGGGAAGCATTGCATTCAATAGAGAAAGTATCAGCGAGGCTCAGTCTGTGAAAAATTATGCTTTTTCCCTCTAGCAATTTTTTTCATAACTAGATTCAAACACCTTAATCACTCCTCCTGTGTACTGGCTTCTATTGTGGCATCTTTAACTTTTTAGTGACATCTACTGTGCAAAGGGGGAAATGCCAAGGATTTTTCTATAAACAAGGTAACTAAAATTTATTTCATTTTGTTTTTCAATTTAAGAGTGAATCATCTTCTTTGATATTTCTTTTCTATATAAGTATGCCTCAGTAAATACAATTTTTAAAAGATTTATTTATTTATTCATACAGAACTGGGGTACAAGCCAGAGATGCGGAGGGTGAGAGGATTCACCAGACACAGAGTGGGGAGCAGAACAGGCAGAACCATGAAGTACACTGCTGAGGGGAGCAGCAGGCGGGTCAGGAGAGGTCTGCCACGCCATGTGGTCACCTCCAGGGCAGGGGGGAATCGAACTCATGTGGAAGTGGCTTTAGCTTCTCAGTGCTGTGCTTTAACCCACTGCGCCACCAGGGAGGGCCCTCAGTAAATACATTTAAGGAAGTTTAAATAATTTCATTTGCATTGCTTCATAGGGACATAGAAATACTAATCTATTTGGCAAATTGTAACAATTTCCTAATAGTTTACAGATGATATTTCAATTTGAAGATCTTGCTAAATCACTATTTTAAATACTTGAGAAAAAATTAGTGAATTTTTAGAGATAGTACATTTTCTGATATTTTAAAACAATGACATCTGTGGAATGAGTTAAATTATTTTAGTTTTATAAAAATAGGAGTGTTTGAATTTCATTATGGGAAAGGAGGAATTCAAGAGCCTCTCCTCCACAGAGGGGGGAAAGGCATGGACATCCACCTGACACTAGGAGGCATAGCCTGTAAAAGACATAGATAAGAAACTAAAACTGAATAAACTGACAGAGTCCTGAGATGCAAATTAAGTATATTTGTATATTTGTATATTTTATCATGACTGTTGAGTTCCTTGTTCTAGATTCTTAGATCATGGAAAGGAATTATCTTCAAATCTGAATTTTCATTTTAGCATAATATCAAAGTCATTGTCTATTTATGGCTCTCATGAAATAAAAAAAAATTACCTAAACTTATAGAAATGTAATTAATAACTGCAAAATATTATTTGACATTTTGTTTAAAATCTAGATTTTATCCTAATTCTACAAGTAACTAAATATTTTTACTCTAGTTAAATTGGGGGGGTTCTCAATTCTCTGTATAAGAAGAAATTTTGAGTTTCTGTCTCTCAATTCTCTGTATAAGAAGAAACTTTGAGTTTCTGTATTCTGACAGAATAATTTTTAAATAATGTAACATTTTTCTTGCAAGTCAGCACATTAATAAGACTAGATCACCTTCTTTTCTTCTTTTTTTTGGTAAATAGCCTTAGTCTTAACTTCTAACTTAGCACAAACTATGGACAGAAAATAAGATAAATTCATGTAATGGAAATAATTATTAAAATAGTTTATTTTTATATACTATTTCCTTAAATGACTACATAAATTGGACAGTTAACTTTTAGCTTTATACAAATCTACTTACAGTAGTACAGTTAGTAATCTACTATAAGTAAAACTACAAATAAACCATAGTTTTCATTTATAATTCATTATAATTGCTTTAATATATAGGCTCATATGAAACTGATTTTCCCAACCTGCTTGACTCTCCTTTAGATAGCATTATCAGGGTTGTCGCCTATTGACAGAACCAACCACTCCTGAGGGAGGTTATTTAAGAATAGCCATGTGATTTGTTCTCTAGGTTAGCCCAGTCTTAATAGTGAAAAAAAAAATTTTTTTTTCATATAGTTCTCAAAAAACATAATGTTTTTTTTAAGCAAAAACTATATACTGAATAAACTACCACTATTTTTTAAATCTCTTCACATTTGTTCTTTAAGCACTATAAGTTACCATGAGCAGAATAAATATTCACGGTATATATTCACATTCCTTATTAGTTGTCCTGGTATGAACTTCAAATGAAATATCAATTGAATTTTTTTCTGAAGAGTCTACTTTTTCTATATGTTTTAAGGGACCAGACCTTAACAGGAGGGTAGCGACTGGGGCCACCCCCATGACATAGGTAATGGGACCCCAGGAAACATAACCAAGGGAAAAGCCAACAATAAATACTATTATCAGTTAATCTACATTAGGGGAACAGCTAAGGTTGATCAGTCAAGAAACTGCACAACCACCAGAGCTCATCCCCCACACCTAAAGTGGGAGCATAACTATGAAAACCCAAAATTGTTTTCACCATGTGTGAGGGAACTGTTTCTGCTTCTTATCTACCCCTGCATAAATCTCCTCAGGCCAGCTGGCTGCTCGTAGGAGCTAACCTGTTTCTTTAACCCTTGCAGGTTTGCTCCAAGGAGCTACCTTGACCTTTAGATAGACTCCCATCGGCTTGCTCACCTCTGTTTGCATGTGGTGTTTCTATTCTTTATTACAAGGCTGTGATTCCCTGTTCTACTTGTCACTTGCATTATAATTTCATAGTATTTTGTTTTAGAATTGTTTTTTCCAATTAATTAATTAATTAAAAAATATTTATTTAGGCCCTCCCTGGTGGCACAGTGGGTTAAAGCACAGCACTAAGAAGCTAAAGCCACTTCTGCATGAGTTTGATCCCAGCCCTGGAGGTGATCCACATGGTGCATCAGACCTCTGCTGACCCGCCCTCTGCTCCCCTCAGCAGTGTACTTCATCAGTCCGCTTGTTCTGCTTCCCACCCTGTCTCTGGTGAATCCTCTCACTGCCCCTGTATCTCTGGCCTGTACCCCAGTTCTATGTGCACGAATAAATAAATATTTACATAAAATTATTTATTTATGCATACAGAACTTGGGTACAGTCTAGAGGTACACAGGCAGTGAGAGGATTCACCAGAGATAAAGTGGGGAGCAGAACAGGCAGATCTACAAAGGACACTGATGAATGGAGCAAGGGGTGAGACAGGAGAGGTCTGCTGCACGATGTGGGTCACCTCCCTGGCTAGATATCAAATTGTGCTGTAACGGTTGCAGCTATCTTCATAGTGCTGTGCTTTAACCCGTTGCACCACCAGAGAGATGATATTTTATCAGTAATGAAATTGAAAATTGTTGATGTATTCAATTCACTCTCTTCTATAAGCACTAATTAATGAAATACATTCTCAAGTTAGGTCCAAGGTGGTCCCACCCATTTCCACTCTTAGAGGATCATCCTATAGTTAACCAAAGAGACACTATACCAAGAGAGTTCTGTGACTTGGAGAGAAACTTGAACAACCCTTGAGCATCAGACATAGACACAGACAAAGAGAAGTGAAAAGGTGGAGCATCACACATCATGAACAAGACATGGGTGGAGAGAAATACCTGGAGATAACCTGAGGCAGGGAATCCAGACTGCAGGGCTTCAGCATGATGGGAGGCCTAGAGGAGGGACACCTGGCAGGTGTGGAGACAAACACTCCTGACAGTGTGGAAATGATGTGTAAAGTGTATTGGCAGCCCACAGCCTGCAGAGACCTAAGACTGCAACTCCTAGAGGAAAGGGAGAGCTGTGGGGGTGAAAACAGGAGATATCCTTTCCCAGCTTTTAGCCTATTTGCATCAAGTACCAGCAACTGGGCTCCACCAGGTACTGGCCCCAGCTTATTACTCAACAATTGCAAAAACAGGTCTCAGTACCATCCAAGGACACTCTGCTTTATAATCAACTTAAATGTCCGAGGAGTGTTTCACTTCAATACTGTCTATAGTTTGCTTAAAGCATTTAAAAATCTTTCAAGTTTTGAAAGTTTTTGAGAGTTTAGTGATGGCAACTGGCTTTGCAAACAGGAAGACATTGAAATTTATCATTACAAATAAAAATAATAAATCAAATAGTGAAAATTCCACTGGCATTGAAAATATCGTTTTGATATTTGATAATTGTCCTTCAGAATATCTTAATGTGTGGAAAAAGTTTATAATTAATATGAATTAAGTAAAACATCCCAAAGAATAGAATAAAAGACTTTACATTTGATTATTTTTATCTAGTAAAAATATTTGCTACAGAAATGTACCCTGAAAAGAGGACAGAAAGATGTTTCTGTTAAATATACTTAGATGGAAATATTTACACACTTCAAACAAAAAAATTAGGGCTCATTAAGCATAATCTGTACTGATTAGCCAGATATACTTCTGGATACAGTAATTGTATGACTTTCAACATTACATAGTTCAAATTGTAATCTCTTATAATACAGACACTAAGTGGTTCTTACATGTTTTTCTCATGTAGTCTTTTTACATGTATTGTGTTTTAGTTTGTCATACAATTTGTATTGCTTCTTCCTACTTACAGAATTAAAGGAGAGAAAATGATGATGACAGTAACGAGATTAAAAACACCTGACATTTATTGAGTACATACTTGATGCTAGACCTTGTGATAATTCATAATATCCATAATATCTCTTGAATCTCACAGCATACCCAAAGTAAATGGTGTCACTATCTCTATTCAACAGAGGGGGGGGGAGTGGATTTTAGCTCCTATCTATCTGTCTACCTATTATTGGAATTTATAAGTATAAATATAGCACAGATTTAGAATGTTTTGAAATTCAATAGATAGATAGATCTATATATTCTACAGTTACTCACTATATCACTCACATCAGGAAACAATTTATTCTTATAATTTTTTTTATTATTCCTCCAGAGGTCTTCATAGAATGTGTAAGCAGATGCATTTACTTTTTCTTTATATTTTTGCAGAAAGGGTCTAATCCAGACACATGGTATTTCCTTTTATCAATATTTTCAGCGACAGCTCCATACTAGTTTATAGGTCATCTACATTCCCAAAACTACTCAGTCTTCCATTCTTTGACTGTACCATAATTTACTTAACACAAATTATACTAAAACAACTTATTTTTAAGCTTTTGTCATTTCAAAAAGTACTATAATGAGCAGTCTTGTAAGTGTATTATCATTTCATGAATATGAATATTTTTAATTTTGAAGGATTTTTCCAAAGTGCTTTATACTTATCAATATGCATTCACTAGCATGCTACCTTTTAATTTATTTTTAATTTTTGATTTTAGTAATTCTTTGAAAAGACTAACAAGTTCACAGAAGCTTAAAGATCATGGCTGAAATATTTTGGGATTTCAACACTGGGAGCAAGTGACAACACACTGACTTCAGAATATGTGGCAGCACAATGTTTCTGAAGCATGACCTTTCTTAGTGGCCATGTTCCAATGGGCACCAGGCAGCCCCTAGGAATGAGTTTCTGCCTCACAGAAAATGAGCTGGGATCCATGCAATGCATTATGCCTTTATTGACAGTTATCACAGTGCACTTAAGCTTCCTAAAGACCAATAAATCATTTGAAAGTGCTAGAGGTGGGGAGAAGAAAGAAATTAAAGACTGGAAATTTATTGCTAAAATATATATGTAATCATATATATATATATATATATATGAACAGTACTGACCTTGTATACATTTATAATGCTGCAAAATTATTTTTTAAGGAAAACTTATGAACATACTTATTTTTAGATTAAGGATAACTGTAGTCAATATTAACATGTAAAAATATAATATGTAAGCCCAAAAAAATCCAGTTGTTATTTATCTGCCTAAATGAAAACAGAATAAAAATAAAATTATGTCTTCAATTTTCATTAATATAATACAACATATTAATATGTTATATTAATATATAATATTAATTATAGAGACAGATTGAGAAACTGTTGCGTTGTATTCCAAAGTGGGGTAGTTTTTAAAAAAATTTTTAAAGTTTCTGTTTGCACTTGTGAGAAGCATGTACTAAATTAGTGAGCTTAAAATACCTGTTTACTTTTCAAGTGCTACTGGCATGGAAGTTCTTTATAATCAGGATCTACATCCATCTTTTCTGCTATTGTATGCATAGAATAGTGATAGCTTTTTGATAAATATTCAATAGTTGTCACATTAATGAATGAAAGAATGCATGAGGAATAAGGTCACAGGCTTGAATCTCAAGACCTGGAGAAATAAGCAGACATGGAAACAGATGTTTAAAATAAATATTAGTGAATGACCTGACATCATGCAGTCATCTCAGCTTGGTGAGGGCCAAAAAAAAGAGAGAAAAAAGACTTTGTAAGGAGTTGTGTAGAAACTGAAAGATTAATAGGGATTTCACAAATGTCATCAAATTGGAGAGAATTTTGGAAACACTTTTGAGATTAATATTCTCTATGAGCACCACCATAATGATAGGTAGTCAGTACATATATTGATTAGAGCTTCAGTATAAACTGATATAAAGGATCAGGAAAAAAATAAAAAGCAATTGTAATAGAGAAAAAAAAAAACAGCAAACAATTATAAACCAGAGACATTTAACAGGATGGAGAGCAGAATAGGATCTAAACTGGGGTGGGAAGATTGAATGGGACTATGGTGATGGCACACTGGTGAGTTGGTGTGGGAAGTCCATGAGGATTACAACCAAAATGATAATGCAGAAAATGAAGATAATGTAATAATAAATATATAAAATTAAATTTATAAAAAATAAATAAAAGGTATTAGCCAAAAGAAATTGCCATTGTCTAAAGCATATTTCTAACAGATGATGTAAAGTGGTATCTTTTTTATGTAAATTGATCAACACCAGGCTACTATATATTAACAGAGCTTATTTATGAAAGTACATACCACCGAATAAAGTCAAATAATGAGCAAGAATAAATAATATATTATATTAATATATAATATTAATTATATATAGAGACATAAAAATACTTAATTAACTTCTTTGTGTGTGTGTGTGTTTGGTTATTTAAGCATGAACAAACCTATTAGTGATATATTAATACTTGATACTCAGGGCAACTCTGTATTTTTCAGCTGAATTTCTCTACCTACATTAATAAAATGTAGTTGTTTATGTAATAAGTGCCTTTCTTTAAGTGTTATGTAAAATATAATATTAGAGGACTTCTGGAAGATGGCGGCAGAGTAAAGACGCTGAGATCACCGTGTCCAAGCCGTCATAGGAATTGAGGACTGAAAAC
>NW_004567113.1:7932167-7933812 GCF_000260355.1 Condylura cristata
ACACACATAATGAAATCACTAGTTATACATATATATATAAACTTTATTAAACTAGATATTCAAATTAATTCAATAATCAGAGTAACCTACTAAGTTTGGTTTAAAATATTATTTTAAAAAGTTATATTGGGAAGTAGTCAACATAACAAAAGTTAAATGTTTCTATGTGTATAGCCAAATGGGTCTTAGTAACTGAATAGTTGTACAACCATCACTAAATACAATTTGGAAATGTTTTCCTTACCCCCAAAATAAATTTATTTCTCATTAGGTATCCTGTCCTAGTCCGAGCTTTCCCCAGCTCCCAGCAACCTATCAATTTTCTATCTTTTGTAGATTTGCCAGTTCTGAATTTCATATAACTAAAATCATACAATATGTGGTATTTTGCATATTTTTCATTTAAAACAAAGTTTTCAAAAGTCATCATGCAATAAGAATTCATTCTTTTTGTCATCAAATAACATTTAATCTATCTTACATTTTATTCATTCACTCATTAGTTGACAGATATTTGTCCCATCAAGGGTTGTGAGTCTCACCTCCAGGCACTTCTCATCTGCTTGATGACTAGTATTGTAATTGAGATCAAGCCCTAGATCTCCAGTCAAGGCTGCAATCTTATCAACAAGGTGACTGCTGATCAGGTTCTAGGATTCCTATCATACATGTTGCCCCCACCCTCAGGCATTTCTGATCATACATCATGGTGCATAGCCTTCCACAGTGATCAAGCTCTAAGCTCTTGGTTGATTTGAAAGGTATCTTGTAAGGTTGGGCTTCTATAACTGACCAGACAGTTCTGTCCTTATATCGGAGTGCAGAACTGTAGGTAATGAAAATAGTGGCCAAAAAGTGTGGCCAAACAGGTCAGTTAAGATAAACAGACCAACAAGGATTAAGAAGATATGGTATTTAAGGCCATCCTGGTGGTACAAGAGATTACGTCCAGCATTAGGAAGCTATCTGCAGCCACTGCAGCACCAATTCACTCCTTGGTCAGGAAGATGAACCACCTGGCTCAGCAGCCCTCTCTTGTCTCACCTGCTGCTCCCCTCAGCAGTGTATTTCAGTCAATCTGCCTGTTCTGCTCCCCACTCCGTGTCTGGTAAATCTTCTAACTACCCCCATCCCTGTACCTATACCCCGGCTCTTCTATGCATAAGTAAATCTTTGGGAAAAAATACTAAAAAATGTTAAAAAGAAGACATAAATATTTGGGAGAAGATAAAAAGGTTAAAAAGAAGACATAACACTTATATATAATGGAATACATCTTTCCATTGTGCCAATATGGATGGAACTGGAGGGGATTATGCTAAGCAAACTAAATCAAAGGTAGAGGGACAAATACTGAACGATTTATTTCACTCAAATGTGGAATATACAGAAACATAAAAATGAATAGACCAAATTTAGTCAAAACTGCCTCTACAAATCTAACTAAAGAAGTGAGGACGCAAGAAGGGGAGCATCGAGGATGGAGGAAGAGAACAAAGGGGTTATGCGACTTGATGAACCATGGTAGAGAATTATGGATGCTCTTGCTGTAGTTTTTTTTTTTTTTTTTTATAGCAGAAAACGGCATACGAAAAGTCGAGCAGTGACTTTCTTCTACAAGTTTTAATTCCAATTAAAGTATTTT
>NW_004567113.1:7933912-7976670 GCF_000260355.1 Condylura cristata
TGTGGTCTCCTCCGGGGCAGGCGGGAATCGAACTCATGCGGAAGTGGCTTTAGATTCTCTGTGCTGTGCTTTAACCCGCTGCGCCACCAGGGAGGGCCTTGCTGTAGTTTTTTAGAGATGAATTTGGAGTGTGGGGTCCTTGGGTTCATTCTGGGAAAGGTTTCACCAGCACTTCCCTTTCAGCGGTACATGGCGAGTTTCCCAGTCGAGTTTTTCCATGACACTAGACTTTAGTTATATTTAAAGAGCAGGGTTATTAGGAAAAGGGACAGGACACTCAGTCATTATTTTTTAAGTCATTTTAAACACAAATCATACCGTTATTCTAAAAGAGCTAATGTAAAAGAATTTAGTGAATTTAATGTAGTTAATTTAACGTAGTATATACGCATTAATTTAACTTAATTTAGTGTAGTATATACACATGCTGATATTTCGTCATAGACACTAAAACATATATATTAAAATGGAATATCACATAAATTAAAAAAGAGAATAGAAACAGGAAAATGCTACAAACAGCTGTTTGTTCCTTTCCACTGTGCAAGAACACAGCAAGAAGAAAGTGTCTCACCACAGACTGAATCTGACAGAAAAGAGAAGGACACTTGCAAAGACACAAGCAGGCAAGAAGAGCTGCCCTGAAAGGGGCAAGCTGCTGAGAGAGGCCTGCATGGTCGCAGGCGGTACCTGAGGAGAGTGGACTTTTCTAAGGGAAGGTAGTGAAAAGCAGCCCCAGCAAGATGCAGGTCATGGGCAGGCAGGAAGCTGCTGCCCTGCAGAGAGACAGAGTTGATGGAAAGAAGCACCTGCAGCTGTTGGGCAGGAAACCTGTGGGGGCAGCGATAAGTTTTATCATCTTCTTTCGGTAGCGAGGGGCTCATCATTGTGGGTAGATGGCTGGTTGCTTAATACTTCACCTTCAGGTCTGTACTCCTGACACTCCCTACAGTATCTGATAGTTCCTATACCTGGATTAATGACTATGGTAAACCCATGTACTCCCGCTTCCCTGTGTGGAGGTAAAAGGTTCTGTTCTTGTGATGCCTTCTTTAGGTTTTCTATCCTTTCCTTCATCACTTTGATGGCTATGTTCTTACCTCTTTAAAGAGGTATGAAGCTATCACCCTAAATTATATATATGGAAGTATAAAACAATATCACCTCAATAAAAACTATAATTTTTAAAGTTGCTCCCATGCCTTTGAAACCAAATAAATACTTTAGATATTTTCTTGTAATTGGAGAATAGTTAAATTATTAATAGGATATTATTTATGCAGTCATATTTTACTAGAGTAAATATTTGTAATTACAACACTGAGCAAAAGAATAAGAAAAGAGACCCCTTAAGGCTACAGATACTACTTCCTTATATATTGATTTTAGCAGTTCAGTTAGATCTTTTTAAGGATAAGTGTGTGTCTATGTGTGTGTGTGTGTGTATACCAGCCTATTTAAAATGAAATACACATGATTATATTTAAAGCAATGCATTAGATATGTTATTTGTCAAAAGGATCATTTATCCAGTCATTTCATAGCAATTTATACCTTCACTTCTACACATAACCAAGTATTTTAAAATTTCAATTAGAAAACATTTCATTTGCCAAACTTTCCTGTTCATTTCTATAAAGAATACATGCTTTTTTGCTCAATAGCTTAGTGTTATAACAATGGGAATTTAATATTACATTTGCAAAGTGCTGTTAAGCAAAATTAGTGTTGGAACTATGTCATTAACCTCTAAAATTCCATGGAAGCTGCACATTAGCAATGCATTGTTATTACCTTGACATTGATTTCCCTGAAATGTGAACCTTGAGAAACCAGTGTGGATTAACCTGCTTTTCTTGATCTTGGTTTCTACCTCTCCAAGGACTTTGTTTCATCAATTATTTGCACTTTATCTTGTGCTTTCTTCCTCTCAAACCACGGGAGCACTGAAGTCTCACCCTCTAAAAATTCTCATTCTCTCATATTCTATTCAGAATGCTTCCCCTAATCTCCACTAAAGTTCTTAGAAAATATAGTGCATTCTCTTTCTTCCTAAAATACCCCATTGAGACAGAGGTGACTTCCTAACCTGCCCAATGTGCATGCTTCTATTCTTTGTTACTTACTGGAATCTAATCAATGTGCACAATTAAAACACTTTACTTCCTAATCTTCCCTGAAGTAAGGATGTCATGAAGTCTAAGTCTAAGTTCAATGAACTTTAGTAGAGGGTTAGAATATTGACAAATACTTTTTTGCATTTTGATCTTTCTTCTCCCTCCTGTGTAGAATATATATTGATGACCGAAACTCCAGCAACATTTCATACAATGAGAAAACGTTCTAATGGAAGCCTGTAATGAACACGATGGAATAGAAAGAAAAAAGAGCTTGCAAATTAGATAACTATAGCATTCATAGCAGCTCTGGGATTTTCTTCCTGACTACATTCATAAAAGAGAAATTAATATCTAAATTTTTGTTTTGCTTCATTATTACATTTTTTAAGTTGTCAAATCTTTCCTCTTAACTGCACTTTAAGTTGCTTTATTAATTTAACATTGGATGTACACATTTAAGCATTCACATATATATGGTTAGAAGATGTTTAAAACTTTAAATTTAAAACTATATTTAAAATAGTTTTAAAATCTAAATATTTAACAGTATAGTTCATTGTACAAATTACATTATTTTTAATTAGTTGAGGTTTTAGATATTTATATGTATATAGTTTTATATATTAAGTATATATGTATTTATTTCTGTAAATCCTCACTGAATATTGTCTCTAAATAGTTTCTCCCCTTCTCCCACACAAAAATAAACCATATCAAAAATGCTAAAACTCAAAAAGAAAGAACAAGCAATTGATGGAATCAGATATCACTTTAAATAGGTATGGTTTAAAATAAAACTGTTGTACCTGAGACACCTTTTTCTTTACTTTTCCCTCACCCATCCTCATTTCTGTATAATTGCTATATATTTTCTCTGCATACTACAACAATAGTATGACTGTGACCTTGTTTCCATATCTTATGCACTATAAATAGTACTGCAATAAACATGAGGGTGCAGGGAACCCTTTGAATTAAAGTTTTTGTGTCCTTTGGATAGTTTCATAGGAATGGAATTGCTGGATCATATGGGAGCTCCATTTTTAGTAGTCTGAGGAATCTTCACACAGCTTTCCATAGTGGTTGGACCAACTTGCATTACCACCATCAGTATAGGAAAAGTTCCTTTTTCTCTATATCCTTGCCAACATTTGTAGTGACCTGTTTTTTTGTTTTATTTTGTTTTGTTTTGTTTTAATATAAGCCATTCTCACTGGTATAAGGTGGTATCTCATTGTGGATTTGATTTGCATTTTCCTGATTATAAATGATCTTGAACATTCTTTTATATACTATTGGCATTTCTTTGGAGAAGTATCTTTTTAGCTCTTCTGCGCATTTTTTAACTGTATTGTTTACGTTGTTCTGTTGAGTCATATAGTCTTTTTAGATCTTCCTTCTTAGTTGAATTGTGTGCAAAATTTTTACGAATCAGAAGGGTATCTCTTTATTTTGGTTAGTGTCTCTTTTGTGCTACAGAACATCACCTATTTGTAATCAAGTTAAGAAGAGGTAATGCTTGGTTAGAATGGATCCTAATCCAATATAACTGATGTCAGACTATACCAGTCAATGTAATAAGAAAAGAAAACAGAGACATGCAGAAGTAATAGCATGGGAAGATACAGGGACACACAGGAACAGAGGGACAATGACCCAGGACTGGAATTGTACTGCCACAAACCAAGGAACACCAGAATTTGGAAGAAATCCTCTCGTAGAGGCTTCTGAAAGAGTTCAACCTTGCCAACATCTTCATTTAAGCCTGCTGGCCTCAGAACTGAAAGATAATAAATTTCTGTTGCTTGAGCCAGCAAATTTATGGTACCTTGTTGTTGCAGTCTAGGAAAGTAATCTGTTTCTGTATTCCTTTAAATTATTTGTAACTTAATTCATTTTAAATCTATAAACCAACCACTATAAAAGGTCAGGACTTAAGATAATTCTGAGACTACAACAGTAAATTACAGAGACATGCTCCTTTTCTTAATAGAAATTACAATCAATTTAGGAATACAGACTTTAAATGATTATATGCCTATGATGTATGTGTGACCAATAACACTCAGGAAAATTCTTAATTCTTCTCAGTAATTCTGCATTTCCTGAGCCCTTCAGTCCCTCATTCTTTGGTAAGACTATTTCATATTCTCCACTCAAGATCACTCTAACATTGCCTCTCACAACCTCAATATGAAATAACAAACATCTTTTATAGCACATAGATAATAGATGCAGTTAGAAAGAGAATTTCCAAATCAATTGACCAATCTACATTTGTACTTATATATTCTACTTTCTCTCCCCTATAATGGATAAACTCAAAATATTCAATAATTCTTCTTCTCTGGGATTCTTCTACATGGCTATTACACCCATTGTTCTTGTCTTCTTACAGGATAGAGTTCCTGTGGTTGTTGCCTTTCCTTACAATATTTACTTCTATATTGAATGATTCCTCTCTGCTCTTCTGTAACTGTACTGTCTGTTTAACTTATACAACTTCTTCTTTTTAAAGATTTATTTATTTGTGCATACAGAACTGGGGTACAGGCCAGAGGCTCAGGGGTGGTGAGAGGCTTCACCAGAGACAGAGCGGGAAGCAGAACAGGCAGATCGATGAAGTACACTGCTGAGGGGAATAGCGGGCGAGTCAGGAGAGGTCTGCTACACCATGTGGTCACCTCTGGGGCAGACGGAATCGAACTCATGCCGAAGTGGCTTTAGATTCTCAGTGCTGTGCTTTAACCTGCTGCGCCACCAGGGAGGGCCAAACTTATACAACTTCTTAACCCCTCTTTACACTCTAGCTACCTTTCTCTCTCATCTTTATAGTAAAACTCTTAATCAAAGAACACTTGACAATATATTTTTAAGTCATGAATGTGAAAAAGCAAATCACAATTATTCTAAAAGGACTAATATAAATAATTTAGTGATGAATTTAATGTAGTATATACACATGTTGATTTATAATAAGAAACTGAAACACATAATATTAAAGTGTAATGTCACTTAAATTAAAAAAAAAAAAAGGAAAATACTACAGACAACTGCTTTTTCCTCTCTACTGTGTGAGAACAGTGAGAAGAAAGTGCATCTCACCACACACTGAAATGTCAGCACCTTGTTCTTCAACTTCCCAGACTCCAGACTCCAAGGTCATGAAAAATAAATTGTTTTTAAATAAAAAGTAGACAAATAGGGCCCTCCTTGGTGGCACAGCAGGTTAAAGCACAGCACAAAGAAACTTAAGCTTGTTCCACATAAGTTCGATCCCCACCTGCCCTGGAGGAGATCCACATGGTGTGGCAGACCTCTCCTGACCCACCCGCAGCTCCCCTCAGCAGTGTACTTCATCGATCTGCCTGTTCTGCACCCCACTCTGTCTCTGGTGAATCCTCTCACCCTCCGCATCTCTGGCCTGTACCCCAGTTCTGTACGAAAAAATAAATCTTAAAAAAAAAAAAGTAGACAAATAGATGGATAAACACAGTGTAATTTCACTCATATGCTGTAGAGAAGGAAACAAAATAATCAAATGAACAAAACAAAGCAGAAGCAAATTCTTAGACAACAAGAACAAAATAGTGGTTACCAGAAGGAATGAGAGGAAGCAGGTGAGTAAATCAGGTAAAAAAAGGACTAACTGGCCCTCCCTGGTGGCGCAGCGGGTTAAAGCACAGCACTGAGAAGCTAAAAAGCCACTTCTGCATGAGTTCAATTCCTGCCTGCCCTGGAGGTGACCACATGGCGTGGCAGACCTCTCCTGACCTGCCCGCTGCTCCCCTCAGCAGTGTACTTCATCGATCTGCCTGTTCTGCTTCCCGCTCTGTCTCTGGTGAAGCCTCTCACCGCCCCTGAGCCTCTGGCCTGTACCCCAGTTCTGTATGAACAAATAAATAAATCTTTAAAAAAAAAAAAAGGACTAACTGTATGGTGGAGGAAAGGCTCACATTGTGGTGATGAGAACACTGTGGCATATACAGATGTTCATTCATAGGTCTGCACAACTGAAATTTGTGTTATAAACTAATCTTCCTTCAAAAAAAATAGCAAACAAACAAGCAAAATATGTTAATTACGTTATCAGCAGGGAACTGAAAATCCAAAAGGAAAACTGATAAATCCAAAGATAGGAACTGAGAAAGCAAAATTATCACCCTTATATTCCTAGAGTTACAAAGGCAAGAAATTGGATTTCTTTTTTGATGTATAAATTTAAAAGGGTTAGAATGTTTGAGAAAGACTGACATGCTAGAGCTGATTGCTGGCAGCTCAGGCAACTCAGAGGTAGAGAGTTGCAGAGAAGCTTCAGATCTTGGTGCATGGGGTGTAGATTAGTGGTTGTAAGTATCTCTGATGAAGAAAATGAGCCCAGTTCTGCAAATGTGGGAAAATCTACAAATGAGAAACAAAGCTGCTGTTGGAACTGATCAACCTACCGTCAGTGTTACGAACCACTGTGTTATAATGAGGCTGAGCAGGATTATGGAACAGACAAGGAAAAGAAAGGCCCTTATCCTTTCTCCAGCCTTGTGTCTCCCTCTTGCATTCCTAATTTATAGAGACTGACAGAGTGTCAGCTAGCAAAGGACAAATTTGATTTTAGACAGCAGTTAAAAATCTCACACACTCACTGCATAAAATCTTCTTTGTTCTTCCTCTTTTCACTTTCTCTCCATTCTCACACCTCCCTCTCCATCTCTTTGCAAACCTTATTTTGGGGAGGATGCTTCTTCTTTTCCTCCCCCTCTAAGTCCTGGCACCACAGATCTCTTGTTATCATTTTAACTTTTTCAGAACATTGCATAAATAAAATCATACAAAACGCAGCATTTTCAAATTGACTTCTTTAATTTAATAATATGCATTTAAGTTTCTTCTGTGTCTTTTCAGTGCTGAATAGTATTCGATACCTAAATACGCCATGTCTAGTGATTCATTTACTGAAAAAAGTCATAGTTGCTTCCATGTTTTGGTAATTGTGAGTAAAATTGTCATAAATATTAGAGTACAAATTTTGATTTCATTTGAGTACATACCAAGACATATGATTACTCAATTTCATGGTGAGAATATGCTTAGTTTTTATAAGAAACATTCAAACTATTTGGCATCACCACCAGAAATGAATAAGCATTCTTGTTTTATATCCTCACCAGTGTTTGGTGTTGCCATTGTTTGGGTTTTTAATAATTCTGATTGTTATGTCATTATTGATTTAATTTTAAATCCTGAGTGACTTATGCTCTTGAGCACTGTTATATATTTATTTTTCATTTCTATATTTTCTTGTTCTTCTTTTTAGTTCACTTCCTAAATTGTTGCATTTTAAAGTACTTTGTACATTTTTGGTAGTCCTTCATTTAATATGTGCTTTGCAATTTTTCTCCCTCTTTGTGACTTCTTTAATCATTCCCTTGACAGTGACTTTCACAGAGTAGAAAGCCAAATGACCAGTGATATCTTTCATAAGCATATTTTTTTAGCATATGTAAAAATTATGTCAACCCAAGATCATTTCAACTTAATCCATTTTCTCTCTAGACTTCTCTCAATATTTACCCCTTTGATCACATAACTCTAGTTTTTCATCATTTTTAGATAAAATCCTACATTTCCTGACTTTGTCTGCTAATATTCTCCTTGTTTGATGTCTTCTGTTCACATCTACCACACTGGTCTACTTGCCTCTCTCCTCTAATCATAATTCCATCCCAATTCAGACACTTGTACCAACTTCTCCTTCTAAGTGGATCATTCTTGTACCAGATTTCTACAAGTCTCGTTTCCAGTCCTTTCAGGGCTTTGTTCAAATACATGATCAACAAGACCTTGTCTGATCATTGATGTATAATAAAAGTCTCACAGTAATGCTTTATATTTCTCTACAGCAATTGATACCATCTGAATATAGGTGCATTTCTTTTTCTATCCTTGTGTATGTGAGAGACAAAAAAAAAAAAAAAAAAATTTCTGGCCCTCCCTGGTGGCGCAGCGGGTTAAAGCACTGCACTGAGAATCTAAAGCCACTTTCGCATGAGTTCGATCCCAGCCTGCCCCAGAGGTGACCACATGGCGCGGCAGACCTCTCCTGACCCGCCCGCTGCTCCCCTCAGCAGTGTACTTCGTCGATCTGCCTGTTCTGTTCCCCACTCTGTCTCTGGTGAAGCCTCTCGCCGCCTCTGAGCCTCTGGCCTGTACCCCAGTTCTGTATGCACAAATAAATAAATCTTAAAAAAAAAAAATTTCTTGGGTAAATCATGGTTCATCCAGGACCTAAGATGGTGTGGGAAGAAACAACAAAAAACTGGGAAGAAGCACATTACAAAGAGAAGGATCAAAAAGTATAAGCCTGAACCTAGAAAAGGGAGTTACAGAAAATACCTGTATCATAAACATGCATGTAGGTGAGTTAAGGATCTTGTATTTAACCCAAACACAATGAAGAAAATAAGGAGTTGGAGAACATGAATAGATTTTCATTTTGAAAAGCTGCTTTTGACAAATTTGAAGACGATATGGTGTACAAATTCCAGCAAGTAGCTCCTGCTGTGATATGCAACATGGTGGCTTCTCACTCAGATGCATTGTCTCCAGTGCTAATCATCTTTTGCCACTGATGGGTCTAAATGTCTCCTTTCACATATTTTGAAATACTCATGTTTTTTCTTTGGTGTGATAAATGAAAGTTATAAGATCTGAAAAAACAGTTAACTACTCCAAACGAAATATCTGAATTTTGTTTTATCTTTGTGTGTAATGAAAAACTATCTACTCCTGTTTTGTTTTTATTTTTGTTTTTTAAGATTTATTAATGTATACAGAACTGGGATACAGGCCAGAGGTGCTGGGGTGGGTGAGAGGATTCACCAGAAAAAGAGTGGGGAGCAGAACAGGCATATCAACAAAGTACACTGCTGAGGGGAGCAGCGAGCAAGACTGGAGAAGTCTGCTGGACCATGTGGATCACCTCTGGGCTGGGGATTGAACTCACACTGAAGCAGCTGCGACGAGCTTGCAGTGCTGTGTCTTAACCCGTTGTGTCAGCAGGGAGGATACTCCTGGTTTGAAAAAAAAAAAATCATCCTTTAGCTGAAAGTTTGGATTTGGGAACTAGGTGGGGAAATAGTCCCAAGATTCCCTTAGAACATATTCTGCTGTTATAAAGTGAAAGCTGTGCAAGTGAAAACGGGAAATATTGCAGTTTTCAAATTTCATTCTCTTGTGAAAGCATTCACATCTGCAAGCTACATAAGGAATAATTTTCTCTATTTTCTCTTATGGACTAATAACATCCATGAGATGGAACTTTAATACGATATTTCAGTGCTGAAAGCAAATATTTGTAAAAGTCTGCTTTGATTCATTTTTACAAATGAAAGTGGCAAGAAAATATGCTGTGTCCTTGATGATGGAAACACTAACTGGCAGCTCTTCTGTAATTTGTACATATTCTACTTGCTGTTTTCAACCTGGTACTTGTATCTATCTCCTCTAACCATCTGACTATGACATTCATCTGTCATTTTTCTTAAATCTTCAAATGACCCAGAAAATCTGTTAGGGAATTGTTCATAGGTAAGCCTTATCTGATTCATGATTTCTGTGTTTGTATTTTGTCTTTATCTCTAGTCTGTTTTCACATGTTAAACTAATAAATACATATTGTGGTTAAGACATGAGAAAACCTGATGAATGTAATAGTTTAGTTTACTGTGTGTGTTTGAAGTTTATTATTTAGAGAATGTATTTAATTCCATACTTAAGGATGAACTTAAAATTCATATAGTCATGGAAAAGCTAACTGTGGACTTAAATTCAGTGTCTGTGCTACCAATCTGTGAAGATTAGGAAATCAACATGGTCTACTTAACCACCAGCAGAGTTTGGGCTTTTTTTTTTTAGATATAAAGTACATATATATTTTCAAATCACCTTTAAAGTACACCTTCGACTTCCTATCCAGAGCTATTCAAATTATCTGATTGATTATAATGGTTTTCAGGTAAGATTTCATTTGAAGAATACATTTGGTGGATGTATGTCAATGGTGCAGAGTTATCTAGGAAATTAACTGTAAGTTTATGTAAGCAAAGCTGCACAACAATCAGTAAGTGCTCTCTCTCATTTCTCCATCTTCTTTTCCACTTCACTTTTTTTTTCCATTCTCCTGTTCTTCACTCATAGATGTGAGACTACCACATCCAAAATAATAACTTTAAGTATAGGCAAATCTGAGAAAAAGAAGTATTTGATAGTGAAAAAACTCCCTAGACATTGTATTTAAAAACCCTTTGGAATAAGATAGGTCACAGACTTTATTTAGCATAAAAGATTCCTAACCATTTGATATTTTAATTGCCTATATTTTGTTTAAATCAGTATCTACATATCACAATAGATTTATGAATGTGCAATCCTAATCTTGGAAAAAAAGTTATATTGTACAACTTATTTACTGTCATGGAGACTTCCTGTTTTTCACAATTCTTTTTTCTCTGCAATTTAATCAGATCTGGTTTCTGTTGTTTGCAAATAAAATCCATCATACAGGAATTGGGGTCAAGATTGGGATTGATACTAAGAGTTTAAAACATGGTCTTAACTGAGCCAAGGATGCTGGATGGAAACCAGGGTGATGCCTCACATGGCAGAGTACATGCTAGTCATGTTTGTTGTCTTGTAATCCTGGAGAACCAGCCCATGTATATATTGAAGCTTTTGTATTACTTTGGAAGGAAAAAATTAGGATTCAGAGCACATTGACTACATTTTTTTTTAAGATTTATTTATTTATGCATACAGAACTGGAGTACAGGCCAGAGGCTCAGGGGCGGTGAGAGGTTTCACCACAGACAGAGTGGGGAGCAGAACAGGCAGATCATTGAAGTACACTGCTGAGAGGAGCAGCAGGCGGGTCAGGAGAGGTCTGCCATGCCATGTGGTCACCTCCTGGGCAGGTGGGGATCGAACTCATGCTGTAGTAGCTTTAGTTTCTTAGTGCTGTGCTTTAACCTGCTGCGCCACCAGGGAAGGCCACATTGACTACTTTTTAGTCTTCAATAAATTCCTCTACAGGAGAGGTAAGATTTTTTCTTTCTTTCTTTTGTTATTGATGTAATATTGCTTTATAGCATTATATAGCTTTTAGGTGACTATCTTTATAAATCAAACATCTGTATATGCTACATTAAGTTTACCTCCAAAAGCTCCATTCTGTTCTTCACCACATAATTGGCCTTTTTTACCCCACTTTCCCTCTCCCCTTTCTCTTCTGGTACTGTTAATTTAGGCTTATAGTCTAAAAACTTATTTTTACTTTGATACTGGAATTTGAAGGCAGAGGAAAGAAAATAAATCCTTGATTAGAGAAATTCTACCTTTGATTTCTATTCAGTTGCCAGAGTCTACTACCTGGAAACATGAAAGACGGGAACAGCAAGTCAGAGTGCTAACAGAGGAAAGGGACAAGTAAACTGGAGTGGGATTGTGGCCCCTGAGAATGCTTCTGCTCCCCACTCCCCATACAACCTCTGCTAATTAGCTCTTATTTTTAAGAAAGAAAAAACAGTAATTACTCCCTTTGAGAAAAGCCCTCCCATACAGCCTGAAGAGAAAGAGGATCTTAATGGCACTTTTTTTTTTTAACCCAAATTGCCCCACAATAACAACCAGCAGCTGTGGCTTTAAAATCTACCAGGTGTCAGGATCACCTGGAAGATTATTACTCCACATTGAGGTAGGCTCTACCCTCAGTGTCTCTGTGTCAGTCTGGGTGGGACACAAGAATGTGCATTTCTAACGAATTCTAAGAGGATGATGCTGCTGGCCTAGGAATCACAGAACTAAAGGGTTATAAAAACTGGAAAGTGTGGCTTCATCGCCAAAGACATTCTGAAGACTAGACCAGAACATGAAGCTTACAATTCATCAAGATTTCTGGCTTATGAAATAAAAAGACTCTAAGTGTTTAATTAGAGATTCATTACCAAATAAACTCCAGATGTCTGTGATTGGTTTGGCCCTAAAAGTCACTTCTATGCTCCTTAATAACAATGGGAAATGAGTGTAAGGGCATAGGAAGAGGAGTGATATACTCAGCGTCCAGCTCAACGATGCATGTGACATCAGCAGCTGTGAAACATCCTCCCACACAGCCAGTACTGAGGTGAGCCAGTACTGAGGTGAACCACAGGGCCAACGTCTGCTTGATATCATGGGTATTATATTTGCAGTGAACCACTCATCTCTCCATGTCTCTTCATTTCCAAAAAGGAGTTTCACTGACTATTCTTTTCTTTCTGCACTATTGTATTGTGTTTGTAGATAAGTGTCCATTAAGCCAAAAGTTATTGAAGCATGAGAAATTGTATTTAACTCCTGTTGACTGAGAAGTAATCAGACTACAATATAATCAATCATTTATTTGAAAAAAGGGGTTATAATCTGGGTCCAAAGCCAAAGGGCAGGCCCAACATGTGTTCCCTCAGGAACAGGGAGTGGGCAAATTGTTGTGGGAAAAAGATCAGCATGAGGCTGGAGATGGGGGGGGGGGGTGTGAAAGAATTTACCAGAGACAGAATGGAGAACAGAACAGGCAGATTCATTGAAGTGGACTGCTAAGAGAAGCAGTAGGCAAAACTGGAGAGTTCTGCTCATGAAAGAGGATTTGAGGGTGTTTTATAGTCTGCTTTCATGGGCTTTCTAACTTGGGGCACCAGTTTGCACTAGTTATCTGCTGGAATGTGTGGTCTCTGCACTAATCTTCAGCACAGAAATTGTTCCGGCCTTGACTACATTCCTGGGCTGTTTTTTCTGGTTATGGTGGTCAGTTTTATGGCCTTGTCACCAAGGCAGCCTTACTATCCCCTTATCTATTCCAGCCTCCCAAACCTCCTGCTGGGTCAGGAGCCTGGGCTTTGTTTTTAAACTTACTCAACTGTACCCTCACAGAAATTTCAAAGGGTCGAGCAGGGAAGTGGTTTGAACTTAGGTCATTTGATTTAATACATTTGTATTGATTGATTAGGGTTTTTAGTCACAAGTCTGCAGTTTGGAGGCAGACCTCCTGTTCTTTTGTAGTTCTAATAAGGAGAAAGCAGGTAATTACTGTGTTAGACTGTTCTTAGCCACTCACCCAGAATTTTCAACATGACCTTTACAGAAAGCTGGAGTAGGATCAGCCCCTACTCAAAAGGTTCATATAAACTCTCTCCAAGATGTCTAAAGTTTTTCAATATGTGTCACCTTAGTGTATCAATTAAATCTTTTGAGCCTCAAAACAAACTGTTACATTACTTAAAGAATACCTACTACCTAGATTTAGAAGACATATCTTGAAATAATCCTTTCATCAAAGAAACCTATCTTGAAGGCAGGAGAAACATGTAAAGGCCAGGTTTTGTCGTATGAGATCTGCCTCTCTCCTGAAGGCCCGATATCCCTACTCCATCCTTTAGCACAAGACATAAACCCCAGCTTTTCTTGTTTAATTTAAAATTTCAGTCTTGTAAATTCTCCATGCATAAGTTATAAAGTATAGATTTTCCACTTATTAATTTCTCTATTTGAAAGAAAGGTGGGAGAAATTTCCCCCATGAAGTCCACTATGAGCTTTCTTGATTCATAGTAGGATCCACAGACCCAATAAAAATAAATTCATCTGACCCAGTATAAATGTCTCACTCTTTAAAGAGCCCCCCAAATAACTTTCTGCTGAAACAAAGTTTAGTGTATTTCTTACTATAATAAATGATACAACTACTTTGATGAAATACTAACAGCATTTTGGAATAACACACAGAAGGAAATTTATTTCAGTGTTGGTTTTGGTTTATGATATTTAACTAATAGGTCCCAACAAGGACTGGACCAAGTTTGTTATGCTATAGTTTAGGATTTGTGGAGGGAGCCAGCAATGGAAAGTTTTGAAAAAAATCTTGAAGAGCAAGCAGTCCATTCACCACAGTTGAGTGATTATTGCAGATAAGTGAGGGCAAGTGATTATTGCAGTTGAGTGATTATTGCAGTACACTGGTGAGGGCAACCTTATTTTCCAGGCTAGACCTCCAGGAATGATGCATATGGTCAAATACATGTTAGAAACATGTAGACTATGTGATTAGACATAGTTCTTATGATACCTTCTAGAATTTGGATTTGGTAATTTTGTTTATGTTTGAGTTGTGTCTTTTAGATGAAATGTGTTTATTCGATGTAAGTTTGGTATGTTGTAAGCCCTCTGCTGTGAGATGGGTTACTACTGACAGCCTAAGGCATCTGTGTCCCCAGGTTCCACTTCCTTTTTTCTAGTAGTGATTTCCATGTAGAAGCCTTGAGTTGTAGGAAAGCTGACTCTCAGCGTATGTGGAGTATATGAGTGTAGGGAAACAGTAGGAATTTTTAGCCACCCTTCTGAGTTTTCTTTAGGCTGGTCAAACAAGTAAGTTAATATCAGACAGATTAGTAGGAGAAAAAGAACAAATGTAATGACATTCAAATGAAGAATCTATGTGGATGTAAGTTCTAAAATAAAGGACTCAAAACAAAGGTTTTTATCATGAGCTAAGGAATGAGAGAAGCATTTGGGGTTTCAAGGGATGAGAAGCGGGCTGGCATGACATGAACAGCATGGCTTAGATGATAAAAACCAGACACACTGTAACTAAATGTTTTCCCTGTCATATAGATCTGTATCACTAGTAGGAAAGTTAATTCCAGAAAAGTATTAAATCTAGGTAATGTGTTCCATTTTCATTGGTTTAGGTAGTTAAAAGAGTTGTAAAAGCTTCACTTAAACTTACATGTCCTCAATTGACCTCATCATGATATAACCCATATGTCAAATAGGCAAGTCTTGAGAAGACTTGTTCTGGACATCTTGAGATCTAATCTTCTTGATTATAACTAAAAAATTCACTGATTTATTCCCCACCAAATAAACAAGTCCTCATGCTGATTGAATCAGATGCATGACCTAAGCCTGTCTCCTCAGAATAGTCTTGGAACACTTGCTGAAAATACTCCCAGGAAGGCATTTTCTTGTTCTGGAAGGTGTGGTATGTCGGAGACCAGCTCCAACTTTTGAGGTGTCTGGAGGCAGGACAGGCAGGACCCTAAGGTGGGAAGGCATCGGCGTGCAGAGATTCCAAGAAGGGGAGAGGGAGGGAGGAAGACACGGGAGTCGGAGTTGGGTGCAAATCTTCCTGCTCATCTTTTTGCAGGTCTTTATTTATACTGTTTAGCAAGATTTAGTTACAACAATGCCTCAGGTAAGTTAATAAGAAATCGACATAAAAGTTTTAAAGGAAGAGGGGAACAATGCATCCTCTTCCTGCTACTTTATGGCACACTATACTATACATCTTTGTGATAGCTTTCATGTATATGGATGTTTAACTGTGACTTTAAAAGGATCAGGGTCTGGGAAAGGATGAGCTGTTAGCAAAGGATTTAGGAGTCCTAGGGAAGGAATAAATTGTGTTAGCCTAAAGAGAAGCTAATGGCTAACTTAGGGTTAGCAAGGAGTAGCTAGTGTTTGTTTAGGAAGAGGTTAAATAAGACTAGCAGAGAGTAGTTAGTGATTGTTTTAGGAAAAGAGTAAATTAAGAAGAAGTTACATAGCTGTGCATTAAGCAAAACCTGTGTTGATAATGTTAGGAAATTGTCCATGGGTCCTTATGCCCTGAGAGTTATCTTAAGAATCACTTTTTGTCAAAAGACCAAAGAAGTTTTCCAGGAGTCTTGATGCTCTAGGGTCTTATCTCTCCAGGAGCTTGCCTTTTGTCTTCAGTCAAAGGAATTTCCTGCCCAGGAGCAGCTCAGCTTGTACTTTGCCCAGACCAGGTAGCCAATTTAAAGCTAAGGAAAGCCAGTTACAAACTGATGTTGCTACAATATTTTTTGATATTATGATTATACAAAAAAGGGAGGTCATAACATAAGTTAGCAGTGGAAATTCTGATATTTCAGAGCTTTTCCCCAGCTATCGGAATCTGTCAGACGATAGCCTTTGCATAGCTTGTGTCAGTGGTAGTTGTTTATGGTCCAAGAGAAAAGATTCAATCAGTTTGTTAGTCTGAGGAAGCTAGTGTGAGGACATAAACAGCAACTCAAAAGGAGGACAAAGCAGAGTGTCCCTGAAATAGCACAAAACAAGGGCATCCAAACATATTTCTTTATTTTGCTTTTCTTTTTATTTTGCTTTTCTCTTCCTCTCTTTCTCCCAGTTAGTTAAGCAATTTCTACTTCTTCCTACCTGATAAAAAGACTATGAAATCAAAACTTTCTTTCAGTCATCTGGAGTAAAATACTGTGATGTGAATCATATGTTGGTGTGTTGACATATGAAATTGTTACAACTCCAATAAAAGTTTTTTATTTATCTTAAAATCCTGGCACTCATGGCAATTGTTTTATCAGCACTCAGGATATATCTAACTTGAGATTCAATGCTGAGCAGTAACGTAAGCATAATCTACTTATAACTTAGAGTAACTGAAGCTTAGTAAATGGTTGGAGATATTTAGGACAATATAATTAATGAAGAACATATATATTCATATATATAGCATATATATATGAATATATATGTTCTTCATAATATATATATTATATTCTTCATAATATATATATAATTCTTAAATATATATATTCTTCATAATATATATTATATTCTTCATAATATATATAATTCTTAAATATATATATATTCTTCATACATATATATATTATGAAGAATATATATATATTTAAATTTTGAAAATAGCCAAATAGCCCAACTATAGACATAAACCAAGTCACATCAGAGATCAGAAAATTTATATCTTACCTTCCCCAGTTGTGACAACCAGAAATATCTCTAAAGATTATTTATTTCAAGAAATGCCTCGGTTAGGAATTAATGTTTTAGGTTCCAGATGAAAATATCAAACCTTCAAAGAATTCTTTCTTGGCACCCCCACTCTCGCATACATATTTGTGCTATTTTGGCCTGTTGTGTTCCCCACTCTGTCTCAGGTGAATCCTCTCATACCCTGCACATCTATCCTGTACCCCGGTTCTTGTATGCATAAATAAATAAATCTATAAAAATTATTTGGGGCTATTATTTACTTCCAATCATTTTTAATTATTTCTACTAGCCATTAAATTTCCTGAAGGCAGAGACTATGTCTGAATTTTTCCTTTTCTTAAATTACTTTTTATTCAGCAGACCCTCTCTATAATAATTATGTGTTAATATTTATTAACATACAAATGCTTGTTAAATTAATGCATTAAGAATTGGCTGAATCAACAACACAAAGGCACCAAATGTCTGGTAGCTACAAATCTGAACACATTCTCTTTTCTTATTTGGGAAAAGCACATAATTATTAAGGGACAAAGAGAGAGGAAAGAAACAGAAGAGAGGGAGGGGGAAAGGAGGAATATTGGGATGAAAAGCAAAAGCCTCAGTGAAGTTGCCAGGTGCTATGAACTCAGTGGATAGCATAAATGGCACTACCGAGCAGAGGATCCTGGCCAGCCTCATCCAGATGTGGATAAGGATGTTTATCAAAAAAGATATTTAGGGTCCTCCCTGGTGGTGCAACGTGGCGTAAAGGGTTAGAACACAGCACTGATCCACATGGCCCAGCAGACCTCTCCTGACCCTCCTGCTGTTCCCCTCAGCAGTCTATTGCTGTCAATCTGCCTGTTCTTCTCCCCTCTGTCACTGGTGAATCCTCTTACCCCCTGCACCTCTGGCCTGTCCCCCAGTTTTTGTATGCATAAATAAGTAAATCTTAACAAAAAGAAATAATTATCTAACATTTCATTTAATCATTGTTAACTTGAGGATAACTCAACTTAGAAAACAGACTCATAAAAGAATCAACAATAATTCTTCCTCAAGACTTCCTCAAAAAGTTTTATTTTAGTAAATTACTGTTATTAATTTTTTTTTAAGATTTTATTTGTACATACAGAACTGGGGTACAGGCCAGAGGATCAGGGGCGGTGAGAGGCTTCACCAGAGACAGAGTGGGGAGCAGAACAGGCAGATTGACGAAGTACACTGCTGAGGGGAGCACCGGGGGTGTCTGCCACGCCATGTGGTCACCTCCGGGGTAGGCGGGAATCGAACTCATGCGGAAGTGGCTTTAGCTTATCAGTGCAGTGGTTTAACCCGGTGCGCCACCAGGGAGGACCAATTACTGTTACTAATTTTTAAGGATTGTGATAGCTTGATTTTAGTCTTGTTTTTACAGTTTTTCTTGTTTTTAATCTATTATTTTTATTATGAATTTACTACTAATTTTTGGCTTCTGCTGCTATTACTTATAAATACACTATTTCATCATAGTTGTGTTTTTTGTATTCAAGGCCTTATTAGTTATAATTGTCTCTAGGCAATATAAAAGGAAATTATTTTTCTCTATTTGAAAAGTGAAAAAGTACACTTAACTTACCTAGTTTTTACAGAAATTTACATGATGTTATATAAATGAGTCTTTTCCTAAAGCTGTTTTTTTAATGTTTAACCATAATAAAAATTCAATGAATTAATTAATCGTAAATTTAAAATTGTTTCATTTCTATAAACTACTCACTCTAAGCAGTTATAAAAGTGAGTTTAATGCATATGCCACTAAAACCTGTTGGTAAGGAACTGAACACAGCAAAGATTAGTAATTAGGGCAGGATCATTGAACACAATATTTTTTTCTGATTTTTTTTTTTTGCAAATAAATTTATCTGAATTATTGAATTTAATTTTGTTCTCTATCACTGGATTTCTGAATTTTCTTTTTGACCACTAGAGGTCTACCAGACCTATTTTGAGAACATGCAGGTCATTGTGTTGCTTTACTGTGTTTGAGACCACCTGACTGTATCCCTCATCTATCCTTATTTCATGCATTGATTCATGAATTCATTTAGCACTTGTTCATCACTGCTCTGTGCTATCATGGCGCTGCTTTCATGGAAGAGGGAGTTGTGAGTTGTTCTGGTCTGCCTGTTCCTTATCTTTTCTTGTGTGTAAGGTTTTCTGCCTTCTATCTCTGCAAGCCTTGTTCTGTCAAGTAGCAGATAATCCCTCAACCTCCAACCTTTACCATTTTCCCTTGTTCTCCACCCACCAGTACTGAAATTTTCAAATAAGCCCCCCCTACTACTTCTAAAGTAGTTCTTTACTCTGGTTTTACTCAGGCCTCTCCTTCAAGTCTCACTGCCATTCAGAGGAATCCTCACAGGGCTGTGAGATTTCCACTGCCCCTTTCTATTCCTCTTCCTGCAGTTAGACTCCTTTAAAGCTGCCCTAACAAAATAATTACATCCAATCTTTTCTTTTTCCAACATCAAATCATTTATTGATTCATAAGGTCCTGTATCTCAGTTCCAAAATCTGCATCCAAAATTACTCCTTACCTCATCTTTGTTCAGAACCACATCGTTTTTTCATGTAAAACCCACAAATTCTGACTGGACTAGAAGCCTTAGACTTGTCTAATAAATTCTTTCCCTTCTTCTAGAAAAAAATGTTACCATGTTGGTACACTACTAAGATTTTTCTTCCATTCCTAAACCATCAGTAGAAGCCCCAAATCCCTATTATGTATATTTTATGCAGTGGCCCACCACAGGCCTTCTCATACCTCTCCCCTGCATCCCTGTCTGTCTTTCCCTTTCCCCAAACTGCACCCCAAGCTTCCAGCTTGTTCCAGCTTGATTACCATTGAATTTTTGCACCTTGTCTTGTTTTGAACTTCATCCATTAGAGTATTTTCTTCAAGAGTCGATGGAATAAGCATTGAGTTAAGTATATCTTGAAGTGGTTATATTTCATTCTCACTTATGAATGATAACAGAATTCCCTACTGCTTTGAAGATAAGATTCCTGTATTCTCTATACACATTATTGTTACTGAGAATTCTGCTACTAATACTACTGTTAGTCCTTAGTCACTTGGACTATTACTAGGGATGAAGGAGCATGGAAGGAGTGCAGTTTTTAAAGCATTTATTTATTCTAGCTTTTCCCTTACTGATGATAGGTTAGGGCCCAATTTTATATTTTAAGAAATTTTCATTGCAACCTGCAGAGTGAGTTCTCACCTTTATGGATTTGCCTAAAGCAAAAGTATCAATCCCAAATACCTGAGATATATTATTTTTTAAAAAAAGAATCTTCAGAAAAGGGATAATACAGATATCATTCGGGATAATTTCTTTCTCATTCATAACAGTCTCTTCTACACAGACATATTTATTAGAGTAATATCACCAACCTCTCTCTGCTCCCTTCTCTCATATTCTGCTACATCCAGCCAAACTGTGATTCCTACAGTTTTCCTCCAAAAAAAGAAAACATATTATTAACGAATTTGGAAGGAAAAACTACATGTCTAGCACCACTCATTCTTATTTCTTTATTCTAGGTGTGAGAATTCGAGCCTAGAAATTTGTTCTACTTCTGTTGAGAGAGAACTGCCAAATCCAGAAGTTCATTGTAGGTGTGTGTGTGTGTGACTATAGCACTAGCAAACTCAGGGCAAGTTTACTCTCGATGCAGGCAGATGAATAAAAGACAGTCCCAACCTCAGTGGATTTCACAAACTTTCATACTCTCTCAGGCACCAGGCACACAGATAAAGCACGCAGGGAGGTTGGCATGCAAAGAGGCAGCACAGGCCAGGCAGGGGGTTCTGGGAGGCATGGAGGCATGCCCTTACACCTGTTCGCACCATACTCCAGGTATCCTCACCCAGGCATGCCTGCCCTTTGCCCCACACACCAAATGCCTTCTGCATTAACATGATCAGGCCACAGGTGATAGCCACAAAGGCTGGTGGTGTAAAAAGCCTGATTGATTTATTTATCCTACAGTGTGTCTAACTTTGCTAGCTCACTTTTAAATAATGACTTTCCTGCAAATATAAGCATGTTATTTCACTCATGCTTTCTATACAGTAGTAATTTGTCCTGTATCTGCTGAAACTTCACAATATTTATCAATAGTAGAGGGTACCTATCAATTCATGCCCCCCTGAAAGATACCAATGTAGTTCCATCAAAGGAATGGGATAGTAACCCAAGCATTCTTTCTGCCACTGTCAGAAAAATAACAGTTTATGTATTCATTAAACAAATATTTATTGAGCATCTATAATGTGCTAGACTGTGAGGATACATCAGTGAACCAAATAGTCAAAATCACTATCTCTATAAAACTCATGTTCTAGTAAAAAAAAAAGGGGGGGGAGAGGAACTTATAAAAAATAATAATAAATATCATAAACATAACATTTGAAACACTTGAGCGATGAGTTGGAAAAGTAAGAAAGCAAGCCATGAAAATATCTGGGTAAGAAACTTCTAGATGGAGTAAAAATTTCAGAGACAAGCAGTCTAAGGAGGCCAGCAGGACTAGAAGGCAGAAAGAAAGGGGAGGTTCAGGGCAGCTCATGGGTAAGAGACTAAAACAGTGGTGGGAAGAAGGAAGCAGATCAGACAGAGTGAAGGCTAATAATATGTAACCTTTTGTTTGGAGTGATGGGGATGCCACTGCAGAGTTTTCAAAGTATGGTTCTTGCTGCTGTGCTGAGAATGAATACAGAAAATATAAGTATAAAAGATATAAAAGTTAGGAAACCACATAGGAGACTCTGGCTCCAAGCCAAGTGCCTGGGCTCCTGAAAGTGTGTTCCAGAAATGGTTATACTTTGTCAGATTCAGGTTATATTTTGCTAAAAGAATGAGGAGCTGGCTGTTGGATTTGACAACTTCTCTTATTATCTACTTTCTAAGGTAACTGTCTTGTAGGAAATAGTGAATAAATCTAGTATAAAGCTCAGTAAAATCAGTGACCTCTTGTTCTGTGTGGATGATATTTCAATAACTTAAAACAACTTTTGCTATTAACATTATTAATGTAATTGAGAGGTGACATCTGATCTAGAAGGACTCACTTTGACATATCCTTTAGTAGAAAGGCTAAATTAAAATCCTTGCTCTCCAGATTTCACTAACCAATTCTTGAATATGTCATCTTTATTAATATAGAGAAAATATAGTTTTAGGAAGAAAATGTTTTTATAAGTTAATGCTTATCCTCATTTCCATAATAGTAGTTAAAAGAACACCTCTTATATACAACATACTGAATCTACTAAACATAGGACATGCTTCTGATACTTGGTGAAGTTCTGTTTGATTTAAATCTTGATACATCGTTCAGAAGTACTGTAGAAATAAATCATTCCCCCTTTTTTTCATAGTTCTTTGCAATAATCAGCCAAATAAAGATCTAGTCACTAAGTAGGTACATATTAAATGATTAGTATTTAAATTTATAGGCCATTTAAGTCACATATTAGCTGAACTCAACTCACAAATGACAAGTCTAACAAGACAATGAAATAAAATTACAGGCATTTTTTGAAAAACTACCAAATTGCTTACATTCCGTTATCTATCAGCTCACCGAGATAAGTAATAAAATCAGTTAGCTATATATTTTTAATTATTATTGAAATCTAAGGAAGTAACACCAAATCAAAACCTGACATTGTCCTCATAGTGGCAGTCGTGACATTTGTTGGGAACAAATGGAGAATTTTTTTTCTATCAGTGTAAATTTAGCAAGGTTAGAACATCAAGGAAAAAATAATCTACAGTCACAATGCTAGTACAAATACTATAATCTCTCCTTCCATTGGTAGTTGTTACCAATGTAAATTCCCTATGTCACTTCCTTTTATCTGCTGCCATTTTGTGTTTGAAGAAACACCCAAGTATCCAGGCATGAATGATCGTCACTCCTTCCTCCAAGGCAAAGGTAACCAAGGGGTGTCTTCTCCCTACAGGAACAGGAAGAATGTCAAAGACCTACTTTTACAACACAGCAACATGGGATTTTTTTTCATTCAGAGATTCCATTGTTTTTTCCACTGCCATCTGTAATAAAGCAGGGAAATGAGGTTTTAAAAAAATCAATGTTAAATGTAAACAAATCATCCGGGCTCCACTTGGCTCCATAGTGTTTTATGTTTACTTTACAGATGTAACCTTTCCAGGCATTGGCCAATTCGAGTGAGATAAATAAAATTATCTTTAAAATTGGAGTATGACGTCATCACAAACAGGGTGTGATGGAAACAAGTATATAGCCAGTGTCCATTTATCCAGTATGACAGGAAAATGGATAAATAAACAGTCTCATTAGGAAGGAATTATTGTACTTACAAATGATCATACTGTAGATTATCAATTTTCCAAGAAATAGAGTAAAAATAGAACATGTTTAAACTAAAGTTAACACAACTTAACGACTTGATTCACAACAATCACCTTGCCTTGTGACCATTGGTTTCTGAGGAGAAGTGCTATTAAGTACTGGCTTGAATCAATGCTGACTCTATAATTAGACCCGAAAACTGTTAATTTTAACAAATTCTTGTGGTATGGACATGTCATTATTTGTGGCCTTTCACTTGATAAGTATATATATTTGTATAATTATAAAACTAATTTAATTTAAACTTTAAAAAATTTTATTTCAGATAAAAAAATTGCTATGATAATTCTCATATAGAAATAGTAGAGAAAAATTTCATGTTTATTCCAAATCATTCCTAATTACTAGTCATATAGTGCAAGTCAGAATCATAGCTCAAATTTTCAAAAATTCTTTTTGAGGTTGCAAAAAATATTGATGTCATATACCCTTGTTCTGCACTTGCTTTTGTTTTTTCTAGCAAGCATAAACCTACTATCAAAAAGATTTAATTTGAGCATATTAAATCTGAATATAAAAGATCTTGGAAGTATTTTATCCTGCTTTTGGATATTGATTAGAAAGCAGCCTATGCTTTTCAAGTCCAAAGATCAATCTTATCTCCCTTTTGTCAAAATTAAACATTCAAAGTTTGTATTCAATGTGCAATAATGTTTTAATATGAACCTCTCCTCAGCCGAGATTTTATCACTCTACTAAGCAGCAAGAATAGTTTAGTGTTTACCTTATCTTTGAAGGGCCTATGGCATTCCACATTGTAGCTATATTATGTTGAGAGTTATCGGAGCGGAACCCACCTAATCTTATCATGAAGGAAAGGCCGAGGAGGTTCAGCTAGGAGATACCTGAAATATTTCTACCAGCTGGGCATCAGAGGTGAACCAAGGGAAACTTAATATGGGTTTGTAGTGGACACTGGACTTTCCCAGATCCTTTTTTTCTCCTTTTCCAGTATCACCACCTTTGGGTTGCTCCTACCAGTTAGGGTTGGAATCTATACCTACTTTTTTGGAGGTTCACCTGGTGTACTGAAGCTACCTTGCCTACACGTGTCAGGTAGGTAAGGTCACCCCCATGTGGATTAGCAGGACTGCTTGTAACTAATGGCTGATTTCTAGAAGATCACAACATTCCAGCTCCTTTTCCTTCAGGCCAATTCTAAAATATAATTTACTTTCCAGAATCCCCCATCTATTCAGGCTGAATGTGAAACTACACCTGAAATCACACGAGTTTGTTTCACTCTCCTCCACTTCCCTACCTCCTTCATGTTTCTGTAGTTCTGAGTTCTTAATTGAAGTTCAACTTAAAAGAGGGTTTGATTGGGCCCTCCCTGGTGGCACAACAGGTTAGGACACAGCATTGCAAGCTAGCCACAGCCACTTCAGTGCGAGTTTAATCCCAGGCCCAGAAGGTGACCCACATGGCACAGCAGATCTCTCCTGTCTCGCCCGCTGCTCCCCTCAGCAGTGTACTTCATCAGTCGGCCTGTTCTTCTCTCCACTCTGTCTCTGGTCTCACCGCCCCTGCTCTTCTGGCCTGTACTCCAGTTCTGTATGCATAAACAAATATTTAAATGAAAAAAGAGGGCTTGATTTATACCAAAGGCAAAGCTAAGTATGCAAGGATTATTAACACAATATTTCAGTTCAGTCAAAATAGGCATTCCAGATAGAGTAGGCAGAAAATGGGATTTAGTCAGGTGACAACCAGAATCAGTATCTGGTGCTGAAAGGCAACAACATAGAGCAGAGTTCTAATAGCCACAAACAAAGTAATATTCAGAGGCAGAACTGAATTCTCCTGCAGGAAAATGGGGTTTTGGCAAATTACAAGGAAAAATAAGTCAGAAGAAGAACTAATTTAGAGGATTAATTATAAAATTTGATAATCTTTTAATTCTTTGCTGCCCTTTATATTTTCCTCCTCCCACCTGTAACATATATTCCCTATGTCTCCAAATTGCCTTCCGCTGAATCTGAATATTCTGCTGAATATTCTAATTATTCTTTGAAACCAAAACCTTAATGTTTCCTCCTCTTTAAAGCTTTTTTGGTGCCCATAATATAGGTAAAAATCACTTTTTCTTTCTGCCATATATAAATTTATGATTGTCACTATCATTCAGTATTACTGTATATTGGGTGATTATTATGAATGTCTTAAAACTCATTTCTCAATACAAACAAGTATTTACTTTGTAAAGGCGAACTATGGAGAGTAAGTTACATTTCAAGCATTGTCTTATCTTGAGGCAAAGGAACTGGAATTGTGTACCGTTCTAGGAACTAGTCATTGATTATAAGTAATCCTGGGTAATCTAGCATGGGGGTGGGGAGATGGAGAACTAATATATCAGGAACTTACTGACAAGGTAAAAAGAAATGTTTTAATTTTATTTCTTATGTATTATGACATTGCATTGTCTGTCCTATTCATCTTAAATTGTCAGGAATCACTTCTAGAACAGCATACAATCTCAATTACATGACTAAACTCAGAAACAGTTTGAAACTGTTCAAATAGATCTGGTCAATGGGGTCAAGACTGATAGTTGAGGAAAACACATTTGAGGAGATGGGGAAAAACTGTAACTGTTACGATGCAGAGAAACAAAATATTTTGGAGAAGCCTTTATTTCTAGGTTCGTGTCTTTCATAACCCCACCTGACATTATATCTAGAAATTATATAGTATTGTTTGCTTTTAAACAAGAAAGATAAAATTCCTTTTATAAAAATGCCACAACTAATTATTAGTATCATATCAAGCAAGCAGTTCTTTTATCTCCTTCCACCTGCACATGGAATTTGGTGTTATTATGCTTGTGTTGTGACTGAAAAAAATGAAGTATAAACCTACTTGCTAATGTGAGGGTGCCACGGGAAAAGGAGACCGTCACATAATAACAAGGACGTGACTTCATGTTTACTCTGCACATAAAGATGGGTTTCTAAAGTAGAGAGAACATTTCCTATACCTCTATGATCCTACACCTGGATATTAGCCACTAATCCCCATTTTATTCTTCTAGGTGATTAAGAATTTGGAAAATATTTCTTTGATTATGAGAAAGGCAAGAGCTTCTTCTTTGGCTACAGAACCCCAGCTCAAACTAATCTGCTTAACAGAGTGGAATGTTCTGAGGAAGATTGATCTGAGAATCTTGAGGAGACATGTTCTTAGTACCTATATTACCCAATTTTATTAAAGAACTTATTAAGAAAGTAAAATACAATGTAAATAATGATTTTAAATTTTCTGTGCATTTTATTCAGAATGTCTTTTTACCAAGACATTCTAGGAGTACTGATACATATAATTATAGCTAGTTGTCAATTTACTAAAAAAAAAAACACAATTCCACTTAATCTGCACCCAAATTTAATAATTGTGAAACAAAATGAGTTTAATCGCTCGCATTTTTAAGAGATTTATTATATTTCAGGAGATTGGATAAAACTTCAACACCAACATTTAAAGTATAATAGTCCACTAAAACAATAGATCCTCAATTGGAGAAACTTAGTTTTCTTTATCCAAGGTCATTATTCCCATTCCTAGACTACAGCTCTCAGTTAGGATATTAACACAGAACATAGAGACTTAGATTCTCACTGAAACCATGATGGTTTATCTTGTACTTGAATAATATGCAATAACTCATCAAATCTCTGTTTAAACATTTTATCTATCTTCCCTCTAGCCAAAAGAGGGTCCTGCTATATTTTATCCTGAATAGATCCACATTCTTTTTCATATTTGGAAAGTGACAGTGCATTGGAATCTTCCAGTGGTGTTAGTTCAGTCCATCCACAGTACTCAAAATGTCAAATTTATTGAGACTTCTCAGTGATTCTGTTACTTAGTCTTTCTCTTCTCGCCATAAAAACAAAATTTTGTATTTATTTTATTTTTTAATTAACAGATTAAGAGATTTTAACAAATTTCCCACCTATAGGCTACTTCTGATACAGTCCCTAAAACTTTCTCCCAAAACTGTAAGTCCCAGCATCTTATATCACCTGGAAAACATCTTCATGATTTCCCTCATTGTTTTGGTATTAAAATTAATGTGTTGCCACCTTCTTTGGAAGTATAAGCTATTGTTTTCCTTGAGTGTTCCTGACATAGTAGACCTCCCTCTGGCTAGTCTTTAACATAGCAAGCATTTCTACCTTTACTTGACTTTATTTACTCCAACATTTAAAATACCCTTCCTCCCAACCAAATTCCTATTCCTCCCTAATTTTTTTTCAGATTTTATATTCTCCATTAAATATTTTCCTTTGAGCTTCTAATCAGAATTCATCACACATTTTATGAGCATTTTAAATTGTAATCATCTCAAATGACAGCATTATGTCACTCAGCTTTATCTTGATTGTTCAAAGCTTAAAATAATTATTCTAGTTATAAAACATGCTCAACTAGTGTTTCTTTGAATTTAAGAGTTTTGTGAATCATCTATCATGAAAAATTATAATATCAACTCACAGTCTCCAATGTAATACTGCTTAAATCTAAAACTTTAAACTACTACCAGAATGATTATTTGAGTTAAATGAGTATGTCTTTCCAATTGTTACAATATTCCAATGACCCTCTGCTTTTCATATTCAAGTCATTCAATGAGTATTCTTAGCAGAATTAACATATAGCAGGCAGTAGTAATAAAACCAAAAGGACAAAGAACAACAGGATGGTGACAAAGTAAAAATTTACCCCTTCCATGAATTCAAAGCAAAATCGAAGCAGCACAAGACCAATAATTCCTAAAGGAAACCTAGACAATGATAGCACATGCTAGGAGTCACATTCAAGAGAAAGAATCCCCTATAAGCAGTGGTACTATTCAACCAGGCAACTTGGTGAGCCCAGTAGCCTAGCAGACACACAAGCAGCAGAGAAGTGGCAAGATGACTTAGGCAGTAGTTCCCAGAAGACCTACATGATAGGCCCCATGGTGATAAACTCACTATTCTATCACCCTCAGTTGAACCATTCTATGATAACTGTATGCAATGGACAATTTATCTTACATAATGCTTCAACAAATATTTTTGAGTAGCAGCAATTGACTAGAATCTATGAGAATACTTTGATTAGATCATATCATTATTTGAAAATAATTTAACATTTAAGACTGCTTTTCATCAATTATTCTGAATTAATTATACTTTTTTATTTAAGGATCAATAAACTGTATCTCACTTGACCTATAATGAACCACTGCATGGAAGATTTAAGTGCCAATTTATCCATGCAACAATAAATACTCCCAATATGAAATGTCACCCCTCTCCATGTTCCATGCTTTAACATGATTTAGAGCTGCAAAATAAAATGCAATATGCCCAGTTAAATTTTATTTTCAGGAAAAAATATAATAATATTTTGCTGTAACTATGTCCTAACTATTGCAGAGTGTAAACTCCTATAACATTACTTGTTATTTATCTGAAATGCAAACTTAGACAGTATTGTTAAATCAGGTTTTTGCAAGGAAGGGGGTGCTTTGTGTGAACCTATTCCCCTAAGTCATATATAGTGTTGTAAACTAATGTTACCTCAGAAAAACAAGAATTAGGGCGCTCCCTGGTGGCGCAACGGATTACGACACAGTACTGTAAGCTGGCGGCAGCCGCCTAAGTGCGAGTTGGGTCCTCCATCCAGGAGGTGACCCACATGGCGTGGCAGACCTCTCCTGCCTTGCCCACTGCTCCTCTCAGCAGTATACTTCATCGATCTGTCTTTTCTGCTCCCCACTCTGTGCTTGGTGAAGCCTATCACCACTCCTGCACCTCTAGTTTGTACCCCAGTTCTGCATAATAAATAAATCTTTTTTAAAACATAATAATTAAAGAGTAAATAGTAAGTAGTAAATAAATTTTTTTTCTACATCCATTAAACTAAAAACTGGATATTACTCTTGTTCTCATGGAGATTAAAATCTAGTTTAATTTCCATCTAAGACACATAAAATAGAATTTTTTCCAACCACTTAATTTTTACAAAGTGCATTAACGAGAACAATGAATCTAGACCTTTTAATATGCCCTTTAATCTCCACTGTCCACTACTATAGGTATGTTGAGCCAAACAGAATTGTTCCTGTGTGCTGTCCACAATCAAATGAATGCTGGGGAAACTGCCCATAGACCAAGTCCTCTTTGTTTATCTTTTAGAAGAAAAATAAATGAAAGACAAGATCAAAACAGAATAATAAAGCTGAAAGGGGAAAATGTAAGCCAAATTATAAAAAGTAGAAATAATTGGAGTATACATAGAAGCAAGTTTTTCTACTTATCTCACAAACATTAAAATCCTTATTCAATAGTTTATTTCCTGTTTCTCTGTCACAATGAAGAACTAGATTAAACTTAATGTTATGAAAATGTTAAAACAGACATGATAAGTATGGTTATATATAGCAGAACTATGTCTCAGACTTTTTCAAAGGCTTAGATAAATATTTGGAGAGTTACAAAAAAAAGGTGTTGGGCACTGTTTATTCTCTTTGAGAACTAATTGAGTTCCCAATGTGACATGAAAGGAACTATAGGCAACACATAAGCAAATGTGTGTGACTATGTTAAAATAAAATTTTACTTTCTAAAAGCCCCATCCTGTGGGCTATAATTTGCCAATCTGCCTTGGAAGAAATTCATTGCACAACACACACCCTCACACAAACATTTTCCACAAAGAGGCATTGCATATTTGGGTTATCTAATATGGATTTTCATGTGAATAAGTTTATATATATTTGAAAGTTCAGTCTGTGTTAAATTGTCTATAAAAATATGTATATTTAACTATTTCATGGCCCTCATTCTTAACTTTCTCTGAGACAACATGTGATTCATAGGTGTGTATTGTGAAATTATGTGTTCTAGCCTTTCTCTTTCTATGATCCTCAAATTTTGCTAATCAATGATTCCATTTATATAGTTTTAGTATTAATATGGCCTTCATGCAAAGTACAAGTCTGATATATTTGTGAATTTGTATGTGATGTAAGCTAATCATTTCCCCCCTCTATTAGTAACTCTATAAATTCAATTATTAATTCTCTTTTGTAGAAACAAGTCCACCTACTCAATGAGTCATTTTTTTTTCCCCTTCAGGGGCAGTTGTGCCCAAGAAGTAGGCCAATAGAAATCTTTTTTCCTATAGTAATATAATATTAAGTAGCTAACTTTCAAGGAGAAAATGCAGACAGTTTCCGTGAGTTATTTTAAAAGAACATGTTTGTATGCCTTTTATACAGATAGATTTTAGAAGGAGTTATGCATTTAATTGATTGAAGGAAGCCATATTTAGCTCATGGTTGGTTTAGACTCTGACAGTTTTCCCTTTTGAAAGTACTATCACAACTCAGCAGACAATCCCTCTACTTTCTCTTCATTAGCCCAAATATGCAGTTTCCATGAGTTAGTTAACATTGATCTTCTCACCAGATTACATGGTAGTACTAGAAGCTAAGCAAAGAAACCTTAGTGGCAATAACGATGGCTGGGTATTTACAGAATGAAAGCCCAAAGTGAGCCCTGCTGCATAGAGAGGGAGTTGTGTTTTCCCATTTACAGAAATAGGCATAGAGCCAAATTAATTTCTTCTAAAATTGAGGTTTATGTTACATGGTCATTAAGTCTGAGCTCACCGAAATGAAGTTGACAGCTAAATTATAGGCAAAAGTCACTGTTAAGTACATCTCATGGTCTTTACTCACTGATCTTTGTATGGAGTTATTTCTGTGCTTGATGTGTTAATCTGATCCTGCAGCTCTAGCCAGGTGGAACTCCAGCTGAAGCCTGAGAAATCAATGGAGGAATTGTACACAGACAGGATTCAGGAAGGTAGGAAAACAGTGTAGTGCTTAGGGACTGTGGAAAGATAGCAGCTTGAATTGTACCTTTGATAACATATCAATTAAACCTAACTAGTGTGGCAGCCAACAACATTCTTGTTCTAAATGTGTAGATTGCTCTTTATCTCCTTCACAAAGGGGAGTACAGACAGCTCTTTCTTAGCTATAGCAAATAACTGGTTGATAAAGATAAAATATTTTTATATTCATATATTTACATATAAACAAAGAAATTGCATTGCCTAGCAATCTTGAAATTAAACAATCTCACTAAGTTCACTAGTATTTTAGTTTTTAAATATCTAATTTGCATTCTTTGCACAAAAACCTGATTTAATAATACCTTCTAAGTTTGCATTTCTGATAAATAACAAGTAATGTTATAGGAGTTTACACTCTGCAATAGTTAGGACATAGTTACAGGAAAAAAATATTTTTTTTTCTGAAAATAAAATTTAACTGGGCATATTGCATTTTATCTGGCAGCTCTAAATCATGTTAAACCATGGAACATGGAGAGGGGTGACATTTCATATTGGCAGTATTTATTATTGCATGAATAAATTGGCAATTAAATCTTCCATGCAGTGGTTCATTATAGGTCAAGTGAGATACAATTTATTGATCCTTATATAAACAAGCATAATTAATTCAGAATAATTGATAAAACGCAGTCTTAAATGTTAGATTATTTTCAAATAATGATTTGATCTAGTGAAAGTATTCTTATAGATTCTAGTCAATTGCTGCTACTCAAAAATATTTGTTGAAGCATTATGTAAGATAAATTGTCCATTGCATACAGTTATCATAGAATGGCTCTACTGAAGGTGATAGAATAGTGAGTTTACTATCATGAAAAAAAAAAGGGGGGGCAATTATCATTTAAAACCCCTTGAGGGTTGGACACAACATAGAAGTAATAAAAGATGACTAGATAAAGGTTAAGGAAAAATTTTTCTTTGTGAAAATAACACTAGATAATACCAAAATTAACTAGCAAGCTGGATGCTGAATATTGTTCACATATTCAGATTGTGTAATTTTGCCAAGCTCTTTATTTTTTTAAATATTTATTTATGCATACATAGCTGGGGTACAAGCCAGATATGCAGGGGCGGTAAAAAGATTCACAGAGACAGACTGGGGAGAACAGGCAGATCGATTAGGTACACTGCTGAGGGGAGCAGTGGGCGAGACAATAGGGGTCTGCTGCACCCTGTGGATCACCTCTAGGGTGGGAGGTGGGGGCAGGGGATGGAACTCGCACTGAAGTGGCTGTGGCCAGCTTACCGTGCTGCTCCCTAACCTGTTGTGCCATCCCCACAAGCGCTTTGTATATATCACTCTTTTTGCCTTTGTCAGTCCTCACAGTACCTCTGAGAAAGATACTCTTACAGTTTCCATCTTAAAAATAAGAAATGGGGGCTCAAAACCAATAAAAGTCACATGGAGTTAGGTCAGAGTCCTTGATCCTTATTTCACTAAACCCATAAAATTTCATGGTCCTAGCAATTAAGCCATATTGTTAAGGGGGAGGATGTTCTAAGGGAATTCTGCAGAGTTCCGTGGACTCCACCCCCTACTCCAGTGATTAGAAACTACAACTCCCAGCAGTCCCAGGGAGAGAACTGCAAGGACCCATGGGTGGAGCTAAGCAGGCATTCTGGGACTTTGGGAGTAAATAGGGCACCATTTGCTACAGCACTCTCTTGCTCAGAAAACCGTTCTCTGAACCACATGACTTGCGGCTTTCAAGTTAGTTTGTTACCAGAGCTCCAAGTCAGCCCAGCCGGTAAGATATTCCGATTACTTTGTATCCCTCTCTCTTTCCTTGTGTTGTTTCCTTTTCCTTTCCCCTTTTGTAAATAAGCCTATTATTGACCCTTTTGTGTGTGTGTGCAGTACAACTGACTTTTAAGTGCGTGGGTGAGGCCCCAAAGACAGGCGGCCCAGTTCACACTGGAGTGCCCTGTATAACAATATCAAAATAGGAAGTAAGTTATAATAAAATAATAAGTAATCCAAGATTCAAGAATCTCAAAAATCAGAAGACATATATCAGCATAGAATAAAATAAAGAAGACAAATTAAGAATCTGTTGGTCTTTTTTTATAAGGTAGCTAGAATCTTGGAATCCATGAGATAAGATGCTCTATGCAGCTTATCAAAATTCCCAAAATAAATAAGCTATAATCTCTTCAAGGAGAATCACTGGTTTGACAATTGTACCCTACTAATAGATATGAGTGACTCATTAGGCTACCATATGTTGAAAATATTAATTGAGACATAGGGTTGTATGCAATAGGAATGGCACTGTTGTCATTAATTACCACTATGGAAATTGGCTTCCAATTTGGGTGACTCCCAAGTACTCATCAGGCATAAATAGAACACATGTTAGGAAAACATCCTTTTGTAAAAATAGATTGCTTTATTAAGGGTTGCTAATGGCGTAGTCAGCTATACAGTATAAGGTTTAAAAAATTGAATTTTCAAAAGCATCTAGACAGCAAAGAAATAAATATCTCTCTATGTATGTTTAGAAATTATTATTTAGGGACCTCCTTGGTGGCACAGTGGATTAAAGCACAGCACTAAGAAGCTAAAGCCACTTCTGTGTGAGTTCAATCAGCTGCCCCAGAGGTGATCCACATGGCACGGCAGACCTCTCCAGACCGTCTTGCTGCTCCCCACAGCAGTGTACTTTGTCAATTGACCTGTTCTGCTCCCCACTCTGTCTCTCGTGAATCCTCTTACCACCCCTGCACCTCTGGCCTTTACCACAATTCTGTATGCATAAATAAATAAATCTTAAAAAAAGAAATTATTATTTAATTGCTTAGAAATTAAAATATTAGGGCCTTGTATAATTTCTAGCTTCCAATAATTAAGAAGCAACAAAACTTCCCTTTTAGTCAGTTCCTTTAAAGCCAACTGAAAGAATGGCACAGAGATCAGAGTGATGAATACTACAGTATACGCTTTACACTAATAAATTCCATCTTGGAGAACATGATTTATCTTAGACTTTAGAGCCACAACAGTCTTCCTCTACTTCCTCCCTAATTTAGGTAAATGTACCCAGGCAGTAACAGGAAGCTCTAGATAGTCACAGGACTGACCTTGAAACTTCTGTTGAGAAATTTTGTACATGCCATAGGCCAACCAGATACAAGAGTGAAAGAGAGAAGAGTTAGTGGTACATTCTAAGTTGTTTTATCAGGTTCACTCATTAGACAAGTTACTCCTTTTCCTTGGAGAACAATGACTGAGGGGCTAAGAAGAAGCCAGATTGTTTCCGGAGCTTAAAAAGGATATTCTCCCAAAACACAGATTTTTCTCTCTCCCATTCAAGTTAAAGCTTCAGATGTTAAAGTCACTCAGCACCTTCCAAATAGGAAGAAAATCAGTATTTCCCACTTCTTTGAATTTTACAATAACCAAAATATTAATACCAAATAATATTTTTGTCATGTGCCAAAGGTTGTTCTAAATCTTTACCAAAAATGTTACTCTATTAGTCCAATTATTCATTGAGCAGATTCTATTATCAACTACAAGTTCAGCTAAAGAAACTGAGGCATAGTACAGTAAAGAGTATTAAGTGCAGCCCCCCATTCTTTTGCTGTGCTTCATCTAACCTAAGTTTCCTTGTCTTCCACCTATGCTAGACCAGAGAGACCAAAAAAAAAAGGTACAATTTTCCATATTTCTTCTTTAGGTACTGTGGCCTCATTTGATGCTTTACCTCAAATTTTTATTGCATGTTATAGCAAGGAAGGCTTCTCTAGGCAAGAAGCTTCTTTTCCCATCTTACAGACACGTTTCCATAGATAATGAAACTGGTAAAAATTAATAGACAGGCTATATATTTGCATCGTTCTTGTGCATCTGCTTTAGCCAATCAAACTTTCCAGAAATCTTCTTCACCACAGACATTTGCTGTAGATCATTGCAAACCTCTCCAGTAATGGTGACTTCCCTCACAACCCAGAAAGAATATGGGAGTAAAGTCAGGTCAACCAGTGTGTGACCCGAGTCTCAGTTGGTCTTGGATTGGGGTCCATTTTATTGCTAGATACCCCACCTATCCTTCCACTGGTGGGTCAGTCTCTAATGTCTATTAATTTGCTGCCTTCACTTTATTTCTCTGTCCACAGATTTGTTCAAATCTATTTTATTTGGACTGCTGCTACCTGCTATCTACATTAAGGAATTCCTGATACCAGATTTCATCTTTGTTTCTCCCTTCTCAGTTTGTCACATGCCTGTCTACAAAATGCTCTGGTAATAGTCTTTCCCTCTAGACCAGTGCTTTTCAAACTGCAAAAGTCAAACTACTAGCAGGGGTCACAATATTTAAAAATGTAGAATATAATTAAATAGAACAATACAATTCTCATGTAAGCAGGTTTGTGAATTTTTTTCTAGTTTTGTGTGTGCCCATGTATATTGCATCACGATAAAAAATGCATTATTATTCGTGTCAAATAGAAAAACAGAAAAATACTGCTTTGCCTCCATGAATGAATTTGACTTTCTTGATTCCAATTTCCCCTATTTTTTCTTTTTATTTACAATCAGTTGTCTTTCTCTGACACATCACCATTAATATTTTTAAGTTCTTTTTTCTACCAAGTAAAAATAAATAAAGGAAACAAGTGTCTTGAAGAAAGGGGATGGTATTTGAGGGATACTCTGTAAGCAATGCTTATTCATTCATTCATTCATTCAGTAAAATATTTATTGAGCATATACTCTATGATAAAATACTAAGTGCATTAATAAATAAAACAAACCTGGCCTTTGATCTCATGCACTTATAATCTAGTGGAAGTTACAGACAAATGCAAGAAACAAACAAATAATTTTAACTTACAAAAAGTACAATGGCGGGCCCTCCCTGGTGGCGCAGCGGGTTAAAGCACTGCACTAAGAAACTTAAGCCACTTCCGCATGAGTTCGATCCCCGCCTGCCCTGGAGGAGATCCACATGGCGCGGCAGACCTCTCCTGACCCACCCGCTGCTCCCCTCAGCAGTGTACTTTGTCAATCTGCCTGTTCTGCTCACCACTCTGTCCCTGGTGAATCCCCTCACCCTTGCATCTCTGGCCTGTACCCCAGTTCTGTATGAATAAATAAATAAATCTTTAAAAAAAAAAAGCACAATGGCAAAGTCATGATATGGTAATAGGACATAATGAAGAATGGCATCTTCTTACCTTATACTGAAAGTGTTTCTCAGTGTAGGAATGCCTGTAGAAGAAGGCATTCTTAGAATGCCTTTTAGAAGTCTATTGAAGACAGAGTATCAAGAAAAATTGAACTAGTGGAATAGGAGGAAAAGAGGAGGCAATATAAGACTGGGCCAATGAGTACAACAGGATAACATATAATTTATGTGCATGTAAAAATCCCTCCTTTGATATTTTGCACAATGGCCAACCCCAAGAATCACTTTATTTTGTTAAACTGGGTGGCTGATGGAAATGAAAAGATGCAGATATACAAAAGAAGAGATTGTTTTCCACAAGCTCAAAGTTGGAAAGAATTTCTGGATGTGCCAGAAGAGAACTAGGACAAGAAGCAGCAAAATTAAAAAAGAAAAGGCAAGCCAGGGGAGCAGTTGAAGAAGAACAGTGGTGGGGTACATGGAAAACTGGGAAAGACATGATGTCAGTCATGGCTAGAAGGACTTGTGGGGAAAGAAATGTATACAAAGAGAAACTTGAGTAAATCTTCTTGGTTAAACATCAAGTATGTGCATGTCTGTATGTTTGTGACACCTTATATAATTCTTAAATATACATTATTCATCAGTGTCTTTGGAGAGCACTTTTTTTTTAAATGTCCCTCTCACTTGCCCTCACTTGTGCTTGACTGAGGTTAAATCTAGCCATATTGAGGCCAAGAATCACAGCTGTGTTGTGGGGGACTACAAGGAGACTCAATGCAGTATTTTTTCTTCATTAGAAGGGAAAGGATGTCAGTAGGTATTGTAAACTGGAGTTAAGGTCAAAGCTATGGAGATGTAAAGAATGTGAGTCAAAGAAAGTGAATCTTAGTGGTCCTTAACTTCATGTAAAAAAATTTAGGCCCTCTGTTAGCCACATTAAGTATAAGTAAGAATTCTGAAAACATCTACTTTCCTCTTAGCAATTCAAGGAATTGTCAGGGGCTGACTTTTCCAAAGATTTGCAAAGTAACTGTGACTATTCATTTGAAATCAGTAATTTCACATTACTCTAACTATAATCACTCATCCATACTAGCAACTCAAGGAAAACAACTGAGAAGGACGAGGGTCAAGAGTGGCCATAAGAAAACACACCCAACAGGGCAGGGCACAGATGAGGGGGTCTCACATGCCTAGTGGCACCTAGTACTGTTCAAAGGAAGCTCTGTGGCAGGAAGAAGGGCTCTTCTCCCTGAGATGTTATCCATCCAGTTCAGATTTCACATCCCTAATGAAAAGAAAGAATCCTGGGGAAAGCAGTCACCACTTCTGGAGACTTCTATATTTATTCTGTATTAATAAATAGGCTATCTGAGATACAACACCTATGGACAGTTTTGGGTATCCTTACATTTCTGCATTCAGGTTTTCCCTAAATAAGTGAATTATTAGATGGCATTCTGAAATAGATCCCTCCACCACCATTCCACAGTATGTTTTGAATCTCCTTTCTACTTTCTGCTTTTTTACATTTTAATGATTAATAAGTTTTTATGAATTTATCCAAAATAACTTTAATGAAATCTTGACAATCATCTTGAAAGTCATCATTATTGTTTAGTGTTTTCATGATCTATTGCTATATTAAAAGAAAAAGAAAACTACCCCAAAATTCAGTAACTTAAAAGGAAAGTTACTTTTGCTCCCAAATCTGCAGTTTCCCTGTCTCAATTGACTTAGCTGCAAGGTTGGAGTCTGAAATCATTTAAATATTTATTCACAGGCCTTCTTTGGTGGTGCAAAGGGTAAAGCACAGGGCTAGGACGCTACCAGCAGCCACTGCAGCATGAGTTTGATCTCTCCAGCCCGGGAGGTGACCCACATGGCGCAGCAGACCTCTCTGTCCTGCCTGCTGCTCCTTTCAGCAGTGTATTTCAGTCAGTTTACCTGTTCTGCTCCCCACTCTGTCTCTGGTGAATCCTCTCACCCCCCCATACCTCTGGCCTGTACCCCAATTTTTGTATAAATAAATAAATCTTAAAAAAAAAGACTTATCATGCCTAGTGAGATAAGCCAGAAAGAAAAAGAAAAATACCAGATGGTTTCGCTCATAGCAGGAGTATAATGGACCAGGCGAGAAAATAATAAGAATAATGAACAGTCATAACCAGAGACATTTTGTGGGGGTGGAGTGGGGAATGGAATCAAAAACAGGGGGGTAGGGAGGGAAGTGCACGGGATTATGGTGATGGCACACCGGTGACTTGGTGATGGGAAACCCACGGGGATTACAATTGAGATGAAAAAAAAAAGTACAAAATGATGTAAAAATAAACTATTATATTATAAAAAAATAATAAAAGATTTATTCACTCCCCTGTTTATTGGTGGGTGCTAACAGTTGAGTGTGTCCTTGATGAGGATTGTCAAACAGAACACTATGCATGACTCCATGTGGCCTGGACTTCCTCAGGACATTTGTTGGTGTACTTCAGAAGCATCATTTCTATACATTTTACGCATTCACAAAAGTTCATCCAAGTTCAAAGGAAAAGAGTAGAAAAATAAAGTGTTTAGTCACTTAGATCCTATTCCTTTCAACCAGTCTCAAAATCTGGGAAGTTTCAAAGAGAAGGGAAAAAAATTCTTGGTGGGGAAAAGGCAACCTTCTAAAACACCTCTTCCTTGGAATATTGCTTTGGCCATTTTTGGAAAATACAGCTTGCCACACTTAACAAACTTCATTTCAAAAATAGTAAAATATGTACATTTAAATCCAATTTCATTTAGAGAGAAAAGAAACTAGAAAAGCATTCTCAAATGGAGGCAGAGAAATGGATGTTATTTTTCTTCTGAGAACAAGCTACAGATTTCCTGAGATTTTGCATCAATGAGAATTTTATTCGAACAGTAAAAGGTATAGTTTGACCCTAGAACTTTATGAGTGCATCTCAGAGCAGAAACTGAGGATGGAAGTAAAATGTTCTTTTGCTTGAAGCTCGTTTTAGAAATAAGTAATGGATGAATCACTAAATAGCTTATGGTTATGTTTTTATTGATTTATGACTCACCATGCACTCCTATCTTTCAGGCAAAAATAATGTCTTTCCATGTAGGTGATTTGCTGTATTAGACCTCATGGAGGAAAAGAGTTCTGTGCTTTATGTTTCACTTTGACAAGGTAATGGCTCTTGTCCTGCTATTGAGAAGTGACTAAGATACTCACTTAGGAAGATATATTAACTTTTAAGCTATATAAATTCCATTTATAAAACTACCTCTACTCAGACATTATTATCGGAAAGGGTTAATGCTTTCCTCAGCATAATGAATTTATTGCTCAAACTGAGGGGCCCGCTAAAAGGGACACAGGCCTGCATTCTTAGAACTTGTGCTCAGGTCAGAAAAATAGGCCAGATGATCTTTAAACTACATAAGCATCTTTGTTCATTGTCAAAAGCTGAGGATAATTCCCTGTCACTCATGATTTTGTACTTTTATTCACACCATTTCCTTCCCACTGAGAGGATCCTTCCTCCAGTTCAACCATCATCAACTTTAGGCATCCACCAAAAGTCTCTTTAAAACGCTCCAAAATAAGGTCATGAGATTGAATCATACATTTCGTAAATCAATATTATATTCTATATACTGTCACTTCCTTTTGATATTTGAGCAGTGAACATTGTATGTTGAGTTATTCTTCATATTCCTCTTCCACTGGTGGGATTGATCATTTTGTTTTCCTGGTACCCAAAACAAGGCCTGCCAGGTAGAAGTAGATTTTTGAACACTTCATGTTAGAATGCCAAGGGCACTCTTTAAATATATCAGCCCCTGGAACTCACCCAGACCAATTTAATCAGGATCTCTGGGGGAAAAAAAAAAATCAGAGGATCAGGGCAGTAGAATTTCTTTAAAAGGTTTTACTAGGTAATCCAGTGGGCAATCATGGTAGAGAATTACCAATAAAAAGAATATCCAACAGCTTTATCCTATGGAATATAGACTTCCTTGCAGTCAGCACTTCAATAGTCTGCATTCTATAAACATGTAAGTATCAGATGCACTTCACTCTTCCTCAACTAAGGAAAAGTAGGAATGTCACATGCAAATGTATTTCAAGCTATTCTATACAAGGAATTTCTACAAAAATCATTTATATCCTAGCATATGAAAGTTTAAGTAGTAATTTCACACAGAAGAAAAAGAAAAAATTAAGTATTATTATGGTCTTTAAAGATAGTAGGTATTATATGTGGCTAACTGTAAAACAGAATAATCCAAGCCATAGTTTTTGAAGTGTTCAGGAGAATCATTAAGCCATATCCCATGTTTTCTATATCTTTATATATATTTTTACATATTGTTTAACCATGTGCCACAATTTAACATATTGCTAATCACTAAGATATTAAGATATACAGGTGGTTAACATTACTTTTTCGTACTTCTGCCATACATAAGCATGTACAAATGTATGCATGCTTGCAAACGTACTGTTCATATTTCATATGTATAGATATAGATGATAGAGAGAGAGAGAGAAAATAGAGAGAGAGAGATTCCCTGGTAACTGACCATTGATTAGGAATGAATAGTTCTACATTTGTCTTTTTTAGAAATTAGACCTGTCCAAGTCTATTCACATTAAGCTGTGTGAACATATGTCAGCAAGATTTAGTTTCACTAGCTTAGGGCACATTTTTCTTGAAAAAAAAAAAAAACTCAGTTGTGTACTAACAATTTAAATCATAAATATCACATTGCAATACTGTAATTTTACAGATAATGTAATACTTTTACCTTTTAGATGCTCCTTTTAAACTTTCACATTTTTATAGGGAAGTAAAACATTTTAAATATTACTGGTGACACAATTTTGATACAAACATACCAAATACTACTCTTTAAACATCAAGAGCCATTGAGAAATACCTATTTTTTTTTAAAGATTTATTTATTTATGCATACAGAACTGGGGTACAGGTCAGAGGTGCAGGGGCAGTGAGAGGATTTACCAGAGACTGAGTGGGGAGCAGAACAGGACAACTGATGAAGTACACTGTTGAGGGGAGCAGCGGGCTGGTCAGGAGAGGTCTGCTGCACCATGTGGGTCACCTCCGGGGCAGGGCTAGAACTCATGCTGAAGTGGCTTTAGCTTCTTAGTGTTGTGCTTTAACCCACTGTGCCACCAGGGAGGGCCCGAGAAATACCTGCTATTTTAAAAAGTGACTTTTTAGCAATAATCATTTACCCTATATAGCTACTTATGTTTATGAGTCCAGTATAAATATCTAAAATTTTATTACATAAATAGTGCACTGATGATTATGACGTACAGTAATCTAATCTGATTTTACTGGTGTGTCTTAAGAAATGAGCTATTTTAATTTCAGTAATTGAGCTTATAAGTAAATACACTCAAATTATATATTAAAAGGTATTCTAGGCCCTCCCTGGTGGCGCAGCGGGTTAAAGCACAGCACTGAGAATCTAAGACGGCTTCTGCATGAGTTCGACTCCTGCCTGCCCCGGAGGTGACCACATGGCGCGGCAGAACTCTCCTGACCCGCCCGCTGCTCCCCTCAGCAGTGTACTTCGTCGATCTGCCTGTTCTGTTCCCCACTCTGTCTCTGGTGAAGCCTCTCACCCTCCACATCTCTGGCCTGTACCCCAGTTCTGTGTGCATAAATAAATAAATCTTAAAAAAAAAAAAAGGTATTCTATATTCTATACTAATATATATTAAATGTATTCAAAGTCATATGTACTGTTGAATATTAACATCACTATTCAAATACAGATTTTATGTCATATGTAAGTAATTCAACTTCCTACAAGGGTAGAAGGTAAAGAAGCTTTTAAAAATATTGAAAATTTAATCACTTAAATGATTAGACTTAGGAGTCTCAAATTTCTTCTCTCCTTTCCTTCTCTTTACTAAAGTTTTGTTGCAATTCAACATAACCTTTTTCCTAGACTATTTCAATAATCACCAACTGTTCACCTTGTCTCCATGAATTTCTGATCTCCACAGCAACCTGAACAATTTTCTAAAGCTTTGTAATCATGCCACTGCTGATTAAAAATATAGTTGTTTATCAACCCCATCAAAAAATGGGTAGAAGAGCTAAAAAGACACCTCTCCAAAGAGGAAATGCAGATGGCCAACAAGCACATGAAAAAATGTTCAACATCAATGAAATAGAAAAAATGTTGATGAGATTCATATGGAACAACAAAAAACCTCGAATAGCCAAAACCCTCATGTCTAAGAAAAATCAAAATGGA
>NW_004567113.1:7978005-8016176 GCF_000260355.1 Condylura cristata
TGGTGATGGGAAACCCGTGGGGATTACAATTGAGATGAAAAAAAAATGTGAAAAATGATGTAAAAATAAACTTTTTAATAAAAAAAAAAATAGAGCAAGAAAAAAAAAAATGTTCAACATCACTTGTACTAAGGGAGATACAAATTAAAAACACAATGAGATACCACCTCACCCCAGTGAGAATGGCACATCTTCAAACAACTAGCAACAACAAATGTTGGCAAGGATGTAGAGAAAAAGGAATTCTCCTGCACTGCTGGTGGGAATGCGAACTAGTACAACCACTATGGAAAATTGTTTGTAGGTTCCTCAAACTGCTAAAAATGCAGCTTCCATATGACCCAGCAATCCCACTCCTAGAGATCTACCCAAAAGACACAAAAACACTGATTCAAAAAGATACCTACACTCCCATGTTTACTGCTGTTTTATTTACAATTGGAAAGACATGGAAACAGCCCAAATGCCCTAAAAGTGGATGACTGGATTAAAAAGATGTGGTGTATATACACAATGGAATATACTTAGCAACCAAAAAAAATAAATATTTGCCTTTTGCAGCAACATGGATGGAGCATGATCTGGCTGATCATGCCAGAAAGAAAAGTAAAAATACCAGAAGGTTTCACTCATAGCAGGAACATAACGGACCAGGCAAGAAAATAAAATAATGAACAGCTATATACAAGAGACATTTTTGGGGGGTGGAGTGGGGAATGAGATCAAAAACAGTGGGGAGAGGGAAATGCACTGGACTATAGTGATGGCACAGGGTGATTTGGTGATGGGAAGCCCATCGGGATTACAACTGAGATGGAAAAAGGCACAAAATGGTGTAAAAATAAACATTTATTTATTTTTAAAAAAAGTCTAGTGGTTTATGTTGCCTACAAGTCAATTATGAACTCATTAGCATGGTATTCAGAACACTTTGGCTCTCCTTTTTCTAGATATTCCCATGACCACCACCACCAGTACTCCCCTAAATTTCAACACAGTCTAGTCACAGGAATCCTCTACACAAACCACCATGATTTGCTTTTATAAAGGTAGTCACTGCTTTTATAAAGTTCTTTCCATGCAATTCTTTCTGCCTTAGGTTTAACAAAAAACACAAATTATCCTTCAAAACCTGGCTTAAATGTTATTTTTCCTGGAAAACTTCATCACACTCCTCTTGAACCATTTTATTTATGAGTCTGTTTTCCTTGCTAGACAATGAATCCCTACAAGCTGGGACTAGACTGCATCTAACTCAATTTACATTAGTAATGTTGGCAAATTATACAATTCCTAATATACAGCAGACAGCCAATATTGGTCAAAGCATGCTACATCATGATTCTCAAGTTTTCTTTTACCAGCCCCTATGCAGGATATTTAGAAGTCAACTCTCAAAGAGGTTTTAAAGTTCTATAATTGCACTTGACACACAAGTGTGTTAATGGATCTTTCATAGTGTTCCTAGGAAACTAATGCCACATCACATCCCAAATTAGAGCTAACTGCTTAGTATGTTCCAAACTCATGTGGTTGGCTATTGTAATGAGATGTATGGTAAGAAGATTCTTCTAGGAGGATCAAAATTACCAGACTGAGAACTTTAAGTATTTATTTAGTTTATCAATGGATACATCAATTATGTGGAAATATATTTTCACAGAAAATCAAACTTACTTTTTGAGAAGGCATATGCACACACACATACCCACACACATATTAATGTATATACATATATATATATTTTTTTTTTTCAGATACACCTTGAAGTGGATGAGAATTCCGAAACATGTATAGCATTCTGAAGCTCTGGTCTAGGACTCAATCTAATAGTTTATTTTAGTGGAAGCCTCTGATAGTCTCCTTGGTATATTTTCTGAGTTTGTCAACTTTTAGGAAACCTTAGTTCATATAGTTGATATATATATTTTATATATTGTATATAAAAATAGTACACACACACACACTACACAACCTAAGTTGGAACTCCTAAGAATGCTACCTAGGAAAAATAATAAGCCTGTAGTCACAGCAACCCAAAATAATTCTCCTGTCCTCTTCTGAGGCAGAAGAGGTGAGGAGCAGAAGTTAATTCAGTATTCCTTGTTATGCATTGAAAGTAAGGTTTGGCATAGAAATAATCTCAAGTGTGACTCAACTCTATATTATTTTAATTTTTTTTTTTTTGAGGAAAGATCTGGTTGGCTTTCTAAATTCAGCATTAAAAAATATGTCTCCTGAAAAAAAAATCACTATCAATTGTAGGGAATTCTTACCAGGCACCACCACAGAATATTGTCAGTATTATGAAATATGTACAGGAGAAAACCCATGGGAAAAATTGGTGGAGGGAAGGCCCTGCACCACCCACCCCTGTATCTGTGTACCCCCTTCTTCCCCCACACATATATCTTCCAAAAAATAGTAAAAAGAAAAAGCATTTTGGAGTAACTACTGCTGTAGAAGAATGAGTTTGTCTCCCAGGAGTGACACCTAAAATCTTCTTCCCAGGGGTCTCCTCTGTATTTTGCTGAAGAGAACTCAAGACAATCTGAGTTGAAATCCTTCCTCGTCTCAAGACTACTTCAGAGGAATATGTGACTGCTGAGAAAATTGCTTAACTTCGCGTTGTCTTTACTCACTTATCTGGAAAAAAAAAAAAAAGCCAAAACCAGAACTTTCCATGTTATGTATTGTTAAGTTAAGGAAGTTATTTGACTGAGATAGCTTAAATGTGTTAAGGGCCTATGGCCTAAGTAAGCAAACCAAAATCTAAGCTTAGGTAGGAATGCCTCAAGGTTAGGAAATCAAAAAAAAAAAGGACAATCAATCACAGTTAGGCCTTAAGCTACACCAATCAATTTTTCTTTTTTCTGTGCTTTGGGGTTTTCTTTTTTTCAGGGGAAGTTGGTTTTCTCTGGCACCAGTTCATTAAGTGTTCCTCACCACTTCCAGTTTGATGCCGCATGACTCAATGTGGTTACTGCACAAATATACTCTTAAAAGTGTTAATATGCCTGAGTTTATCTTTTTTATCTGAGTTGATTGAGAGGCTTAAACTAGCACACATTAAAATACAAGTAAATGCTCAGTTAATTGCTTTTTAAAAAAAGCTTTAAGAATATTAGTGCAAAATTTAGCAAATTAATCTCTGGCCAGGAATACTCACAAATTTCTATTTATTAGTCTTGTCTTTTGGATTTTACCATTGCCACTTTATTGAATTTTACATTTTTTGGACATGAAGGAACAAGTAACTACAAATAAGTTGTGAAGGTCACACATCAGGAACAAAATTAAGTATATTTTTTTTTCTTGAAAATGGGACAGCTAACTAATTGTGATTAAACATATGACAAAACTATTTCTTATAGAGAATACATTCCTCCTCTCAGCATTATATTTTTTCAGGAAATAGCAGTCCTGTATGAGCTATTGAATTCTATGAAGTAGTAATTCAAAAGTATCCATATCCTCTTTTAAATCTTCCGGTAAAATTATTTACTATCCACATGTCCTTTAATTATCTAAATGAGAACCAACCTCTGCAGGCATCTGTCATATTAGGTATCTGTGACAGAAGATATCTAACACTAATGTCCTCTCCATTTGTAGCATTATTACTGCAAATACCTTGCAGCTGTAGTTTATCCAGTGATATAAATTGAAAATAACTTGAAAAAATAGTCTCTTGGCAAGCAGGATAAGCTCTTCTCAGCAGTCATTTTGCAAAAGTTGAAAATCTATTTATAAGGCCAGATTCTTTGTTGTTTGCTTTAGAGAATGTAATATATTACTATTTCTATTCTTTAGAAGAAGACTAGCAAAAAACGAAGTGGATACTCGATATTTAGTGGAGTATTTTGTTTTAAAAGTAAAATAAAACATAATCCTTGCCAGTATTGTATCATGTGCTAAATATAACATAGGGAACAAAGTAGACATAGATCCTAACAGCACAGAACTTAACATAAGCACATATTTTCATATTTTGCATACAAAAGTAGAACAGAGTGGTCCCCAGAATAAAAGGAGGTTCCAGATTCCCTTCCCCACCCAGAAAGAAGATGGAGCTGAGAAGGGAGGAGAAGAACATGGAAAGGAAAACTGAAGAAAGGAGCGGATGGCAAGACAGAAGTAGGCCTGAGGGAGGTACATGGGGCAGAGAGACATGTGAAGAAGCTTTGTCTTGTTTCTTGGTCCTGAAATGGTTGAAACTGATGTGGGTGAGAGACCCACGTGGAGGATGACTATGGCAGCATTTATCTTGATTTGATTTTGTTCTTTTCCTCCCAGGCCCATCTGGCCATTTCTGACCCTTTTCCATGGGTCCCCGCCAGAAGGTGCTTTAGACTTGTGGCAGGCTTTTGGGCCAATCCCTTTGGGTAGATTTTTACCCACGAGGGGGTAGGTAACTTTGGGTGTTTGCTTTAGAAACCATATTACTTATGTTTGCTATATTGCACACTAATTGTATTAAAGTTCCTTTCCTTTAAAGATCTTATATGTTTTGTTTTGATAGGTAGAACCTATTTAAAGTGGGCAGGTTTGGGGGTTCAGAGATGTCCCTCTCCCTGCCCTATAACAAAAGCAGGGGATATAACTCAGGAGGTCAGAGCCTCAGGCTACAGAATTACCATGGAAGTATTGGGAGAAACCTAAAATCTGTTTGATTTCTACAGATGCCCCACATGATGCTGATACACATCACCCCAAACTGTACTCAGAATGCTGGTGTAGTACAGGATCCAGGGAATTCTGGTTTAGAAGAAAAGGGTTTGTGATGAACAGTTTCCAGAGTAGTGATTGATGATGAAGGAACAAAGAAGATAACTGTCACCTTCCATATACTGTTGCAAACACAGACAGCATTTCCGAAAATGGAAGGTAGCTCCATTTTACAGGGGAATTTTATAGAAGAAGCAAGCTTTGTGGTTATTTGGGTTTTTCCAGGCACTTGATCTTCCAGCTGTGACCAAGTCTCTCAGGACTCTTCAGTACGTGTTCAGCCTCTTTCCCAAGCTCCTCTGATACTCATCCAGCTGTTCAGAGTACAAGCCAACTGAATCAACATGAGCTATATTTACAAGTGAAAGACTACTACTGCTGAAGATAGCAGCAGGGAATTCTGACATCTGGTAACACCAGATGATTAAGAAAGGCATTTGGCAAATCATAATAGGTGAAGCTTAGGAAAGCAGATGTTTTGTGGGATGTGGATTAAACTAAACTGGTTAGAGGGAGAATTGCCTCAAATAAAAACATACTTGCCTGACAATTTGCAAAACTGTTTCTTAATTCCCAAAGGCTTTCATCCTTAGAGACCATTCATATTTTATATGAATATAATATATAAAATTGAATATTCCCTGACAGATGATCTTTCACTGCATGAAGATTCTTAAAAAGGAACAATTCTTAGCAATACAGAGAAACTCTGTCTGGCATTCTTCAGTAAGGGCTCCTGTGGGAAACTTAATTTATCCTCTAGGACAATGTTCATAAAAAAATTATGTGCCCAATGGGGGTGTGATATTTAGCAAGACAAGAAGGGCAGCCTTCTCAATTTTTTAATAAGGTAGTATGCTCAAACATATCCTTCTGCACAACTCACATAGGAAGAAGAAATTCTCACAAATTGGGTTAAAATTCTCCCCTTTGGGTTAATATACTGATGTCTCCAAAATGCTTATGGTATCTTCGAAAACTCATAGTTCAAACAGCACAGAACATGGAGTTAAAAATCAAAGAAATATTTTGTTTGCATAGAGGGCATAAAATTTGCATCACAGAAGTTACTAAATTAGTTTCAGGAACAGAGATTAAGGAACAAGAAATTCATTCACTGGCTGAAGGAAAAGAGAGGAGTGAAGGATGAGGCTCCTTAGCGGTAGGACTTGCCTGTTCTTACTTGTACTGAAACACTCCTTTCGAGGGCATTTCACTAAAATGTCCACGACATGCTGCGTTTGGTGCTTAGTGCTAGAACTACCAGACGGAAGTAATAAATCCCCCCTCCCTACCTTACTTCTCCTTCATTCCTTAAAATGAGCAGGCTGTGCTGGATGACTCACCAAGGAGAATGTAGAAAGTATGACTGTGCTATTAGAGTCTCCTTGAAATCTGTCTTTTTCAGGTACCTCACCTTTTGTCTTTGTGATAATTACCAAAAATTCACTTTAGTGAGTTACACTAAAACACATCCACTTTTTTAAAAAAGTATAACGCTATTAAATAATTATGAAATCATTTAGTAGTTTCAAGTGCTTTAAGGCTATGTAATATCCTCAAGACGACTTCAACCTGAGTTTACTCGTTACCCAAATCATTGCCTGACAGACGATTAGTTAGCTATTACAGAATATTAAATCTCCTAATGCTACTAATGTGGCAATAATACAGAATTAATACATGATAGGACATTCTAAAATGTCAGTGATAAACAATTTTGAAATGTTCTGTCATAGAAGAGTGCTTATTTATTTTAAAATTTGTCTTGATCTTAACAAATTGAAAGAGCTTAAGTATTTTTAACAAATATTATTTTTCATTAGAATATTGTTTATTTAGTAGCATTTCATATTACTATTACTTTAGACCTACAGAAAGGTTGAAAGATAATATAGAATGTCCAGGCATCCTATAGTCCATTTATCTCATTTTGGTCATCTTAGTATGGTAGATAAATCATAACTGATAAACCGATGAATGCATTTGTTTCTTTTTTAATTAAGGTAACATTGGCTTACAGTATTGTACATTATTGTACATTATTTAGTATTGTACATTGGCTTACAGTATTGTACATTATTGTACATTATTTAGTATTGTACATTGGCTTACAGTATTGTACATTGAAGAGGTCCAAATCTCTTCAGATCAAATATTTTCTGAAGTCTTGTTTACTTATTTCCATTATCTTCCACTGAGGGTTCTCTCTACCATCATTTTCAGTTGTCTGAAATAAAGGGGTGGGAAAATCAAGTGAGGCATTTATATTTAGATTTCTACACCATCTAAGTTCCTTAAAATCCCAATTCCTAATTGTTCATAACAATAATTAGTATTTGCTGAATGTGAAAATAAATGTGCCAGGCACAGTGCTAGATCTTACATAAACATTTACTCATTGTCACACACAAATCTGTAGGTGATGTTCAAGTTATTCTGGGTGTGATGCGAGGGTGGCAGGGGGGAGAAAGTTCTCTGTTAAACACTAAAATGTAACCGATGAAAATGTAGAGTGGAAAGTTTAGGACAGAAATCTTCTCAATGTCAAAATCAGATGCAGAAACAGAAAGATTATCAATAATTACAAAAAACAACCCCACCCCACCCCAAAGTGGTAAATTCTACAAAGTGGAAAAAAAAAAACTCCACAAAAGAATGAATTCTATCAAAGAACAATGTATAAGGACACCTTTTGCCCTCCAAAAGGAGAGCAGCTCTTGACCTTTCATATAGCTATTCACCTATATCTAGGCAGGTGTCTTTTTCCTTAATAGATTTGCCTTGTGATACTGAAGAAAGACTTTGCTCAATTCTTTCTCAGAGGGACCCAAGGACCCTACTCCCAGAACCCCAACAGAATTAGCTTAACTCAACAATGAAACTATTATAACACTGCCATCATCTCTGGGTTCATCATGTGTAGCTAACTCAACAGGACCTCAAGTGCACCTGTCGGCCCTGGCTAATGTTGTGCATGGCTGAACACACTCCCCAGTCAGGCCAACAAACAAGTCAGCAGAGCAAGTGCACTCGTCCTGCAAATAGCAGCAGCCCACTAATTTGTATCAAGTACAAGTACAAGAAGCCCCAGGCCCCATACAAACATGCACCCCACTCCCTGCCATTGGGCACATTGCTGGGCACATTTCCTGTTTTTCCCTGCATGAACAGACCGTATATTAGGACCCATGGGCGGTCCTAATAAACAGACTTGGGACTCCAGACCCCAGGCTCCTGCTTCATTCTCTCACATCTCCGAGTCTCCTACATTCAGGCGAACATAGAGGTCAGGCGAACATAGAGGTCAGCACACGCCTCTGTGGGTTAGCAACAATCATGTCCCCTTTAGGTAGGACTGTATCTGAGTGACAGCTGCTCTGGATGCAGAAGTGAATTAAGTTACCTGTTTGCTAGAAACCCTTTCTGAAAGGTTGGTGATCTTTGCCTCTTATCAGGCTAGAAAGGCAAGCTCTTCTGAAATATCTTGGAGCCATGTCATCACTAATACTAAAGTAATGCTAATAACATTTTGACCTCATACATATTTTTTTCCTTTTAGATGCAAAGGAAATTATATCCAGCTTCAGGTCTACCACTGAAATAGCCTTAACATCACTCATATAGGGAATTGGGAAAGAAAAATGATCGTAGATAAGCATGCCGACAGCCATCCAGATTGCACATTTAAAGTCACACTATTTCTGTTCTCATTAAAGTACTTTTCAAAAAGCTTCATCTTTGGCACAACAGCCTTATGACTGACAAAATGTAGGGCTCTATATGAGCTAGCACCTTCCCAGACAGGTGCTACCTCATTCTAGATATGCTGTCATGCCTGAGAGTGGATCTCCATCCCACTCAGTTATAGCAAGAACACTCAGCTGTGCCCTGAGGTTTTCTCTAAGTTTGACCCTCATTTTGGTCATCTTCATATGGTAAATAAATCATAACTGATCAACTGATGAATACATACATTTTTTTCTGTTTTTTTTTTTTAAATATTTATTTATTTATTTGTACAGAACTGGGGTACAGGCCAGAGATGCGGAGGGTGAGAGGATTCACCAGAGACAGAGCGGGGAGCAGAACAGGCAGATCGACGAAGCACACTACTGAGGGGAGCAGCGGGTGGGTCAGGAGAGGTCTGCCACACCATGTGGTCACCTCCGGGGCAGGCGGGAATCGAACTCATGCAGAAGTGGCTTTAGCTTCTCAGTGCAGTGCTTTAACCCGCTGCGCCACCAGGGAGGGCCTTTTTCTGTTTTTTTAAATTAAGGTAATATTGACTTGCAATATTGTATGTGATTTAGGATGCTTCACTACAGTTTCCTTGAACAATGAACTGGGAAAATTATAATAAAAACATCAAAGGTGACTTTTCTTGAACCTGTGTAGGGGAAGAAAAATACCTTTCCCTTTGCCCTTGACTGAGACTCATATAAGAGATAAGTTAACAAGGGAAAAATAAACAAATGTATTACCATGTATACTTCATGATAGCTAACATGAACTATACCCAGGGAAAAATGAATAATTCTCCAAAGTGGCTGAAAGACCCATCTTAAATACCATGTTTTTGTTTTGTTTTGTTTTGTTTTTATTTTACAACAGTTTATTTTTACATCATTTTGTACATTTTTTTTTCCATCTCAATTGTAATCCCCGCGGGATTCCCATCACCAAATCACCCGTGTGCCATCACCATAATCCCATGCACTTCCCTCCCCATCCCCCGTTTTTGATCCCGTTCCCCACTCCACCCCCACAAAATGTCTCTGGTATATGGTTGTTCATTATTTCTGTTATTTTCGCCTGGTCCATTATACTCCTGCTATGAGTGAAACCATACGGTATTAAATACTACGTTTAACCAGAGACAAAGGAAGAGGAATGATGGGGTAAAGGCAGTCACAGAGGCTTATTTACTTACTGCCCTGTAAATAAGGGTGAGATGATTTAAGTCTGTGTGTTCTCCCTTGGTAAGCTTCTCTCATGACATTGACACCCTTCTCTTCTTCGTGCAGAGAGGGACACACTCTTACAAATGGAGACTTCCTTTTATAAATGAAAATTTCCCTTCAATCAGGTAACATCTGCTCTGTCTGGTGTTTCTCAAAATAACCCTTATGCCCCTGGGTATGTCCTCACCAACCACCAGCAGCCAGACCCCAAACAAGGGCTGTGCAGACGCCTGGGGAGGCACCCTCTGCAGGGAAAGGTGGATCTCCACACCACTTTGGGGAATTATTCATTTACTTTTAATTTGTGTGAAAGTAACAACATGGAATATATTTCTGTATGTACATGGACCACTTTGTTTCATCTAATTATACCTGTTACGTTCTTTTCATCAACCTCAGTTTCAGAGTGAGGCCCAAAAAGAAAGCAGATTCAGGTCTGTAGGAACTGAAGTTAACACAATGAGGGAAAGGAATTGTCTCTAAGAAAAAAATATAAGCTTTCAAATGCACACTGAAGGTAAACATCAATATTGATTTTGAATGAAAAAATAAATAGCCACAAATTACTGAGACTGAGGAATCAGATCATTATCATCTAAAATTTCTTAAAAGAAATTTACCCAAAATGGTTATATAAAAATTCTACCTGGTGGCAGCTTGAGATCCTCCATTCTAACCTAGAACATTTTATTACTCTACATATCCCCAATCACTCACAACTTTCCATTGCAGTTTAAATCCTCCTTTGCTACATGTGATTGTTTCTGCCCTGAGTTACCAATGATTGCTCACATTAAGAAGCCCTTTTCTATTGTGCAGTTTACCACTGTTAGAAGGCAAATTCTATAGAACCAACTTGAGCTATTTTAAATTATTTATTCTTAATTTTCATCATTGTTGATGAATAGAGCATTCATATCTGGTGGACAGAAAAATTGAGATTAAAGCAATGGGACATAATACAATTTTCAGTAATCTTTTGTGGGAAATGTCAACTGAGCCATATAATCAACTGAGGGCAGAAAGGAAATTTCTCCCTACCTCTCAGGCTGGTTAAGTAACCAAATTACCATTAGACACAATAGGAGAAAAAATAGTTACATACATGTGGAACATCCATAAGAACATAAATTCTAAAGTAAATGGGATCAATAAAAGGTCTTTTTGTTTGTTTGTTTGTTTTTTTGCTGAGATGAGGAATGACATAGAGACGTTGGCCTTCAAATAGAGATTTGGCTAAATTTCTGAGTGTTCTGTGATTACATGTTTATCTAGCATATAGAGAGGCTTCTCCCATAAGTATGTTATTACTGGAGAAAACTTTAAATATAGACAATACCCTTAATTTAGATTTTTCTAGGTCATTAAGAGAGTAGTAAAAGTTCTTTTGAACCAGCAGTTGGCCTTTCCTCAAACTAACACCCAATGTAAAGTGACATGTCATGGGAAGACTTAGTCTGAGCACCTTGGAGAGGATTATCCTTCACAACTTAAGGGCAGTTTGATTGTTCATTTCTACATTGCTAGAACCAACATGCATGGTACATATGTTAAACGACTTATTGTTAAACACTGAAAGGAGCTGAGTATTCAATGTGTATTTCTCATTACCTTCCAAGATGATAAAATTTATAGATAACTGAAATGATACAACAGACACGCAGCTTAAAATTGCCTACTAAGATTCCATTTCAGAGAAATAAGTAGCAAATCAAAGCATACTTGCTATCATCATCATTAAGAGAACCATTAAATCAACTACTTCCTATGTGTATCCCCATGATTAAAACTAGCATTCTCATTGATTTTTACTTTTTGGAGGGTGAGAACATCTAAGTTCCATTCCCTTATCAAATTTCAATTATACAGTTTAGCAATTTCAATCATGATCACTATGTTTAACATTAGTTTATCAGACTTTTTTAAAAAACGATTTATTTATTTTTGCACACAAGAGCTGGGATATAGTTAGGAGATAGGGGTGGGAGAGGATTCACAGATACAGAGTGGGGAGCAGAACAGGTGGGTCAACTGAAATACACTGCTGACGGGAGCAGCAGGTGAGATAGGAGAGGTTTGCTGTGCCATCTGGGTCACCTCCCTGACTGGGATCAAACTCATGCTGCAGTGGCTGTGGATTGCTTCAAAGTGCCAACACTTAACTACTTGTGCCACCAGGCAGGCCCTAGCTTCTCAGGCTTTATCTTAAAGTTTGTACCGTTTTATCAACCTATTCCTATTCCTCCCGTCCTGCAGTCTCCAGCAATTACTTTTCTATTCTGTTTTTCTAGGAATTCAATTTTTTCTTAAGACTCTACAAGTGAGTGATACTATGTGGGATTTGTCTTTCAGCCTCATTTATTTCACTTAGCATAATGCCTCAAGATCCTTCCATGGTGTTGCAAATGACAGGATTTTCTTTATTTTCGTGTCTGAATAACATTACATTATATGAACACATGCAACATCTTTGAGGTACACTTCAGTGGTTTATCTTGTTTATAGTGACTATAGATGCAACGGAAATGGGGTGTGGGTGTCTCTTCAATATCTTATTCTCTTTTAATTGGATATATACCTAGACATGAGATAACTGTACACTATGGAGATTGCTAAATCATGTTTGCTTTTTCTTTTGGTTGGTGAGTAATTTAACAACCCATGTCTGGGAGTCCTCCAAAAATTGCTGACCAAACAAAGAACATCTGTGGACTTAATCTGTCCTTAACTGCCAGTTTGTGACATCTGGTTTAATGACTATGTTCAATTCTTAGGGGAATTGAAAAATCATTTCTCCAGAGAAATCATTTACTTCCCTGATAATAATTTTGAACAACCTCTAGTTTTAGGTAGTTCAATATCTGAAAAGAATGCAGTGGAATTGTCTCAGGATGTAAGGGTACAAAGACTGGAATTAGAAGAGGTTAGGGGGAAGAAAGTGGCACAATCCACCAGAGTTGCCCCCCAGAATGAGTGCTTAGGAAGGCAAGTTTCCAAATGGCTGAGACGAGAGGCTGTCGGATCATAGTATTCCCAGATTACAGGGCTGGCTGCATGGATAGGTGGATCCATGAAATTAGCACCAAAGGACTGGAATAATCTGTCTTCAGAAGGACTGTATGAATGGGACACAATCACTCAGTAGCGAACACTGGACCTAGGAACCAAGAGCCCAGTTCCTAGTTTAATTACAAAAGTGACAGGGACAGCGATCTCTCTGCTAACATTTCTGAGTTACTATAAATTCCACGTGATCACTTCTGGCAACTGAAAGAAAAATCATTTGCGTAACCATTAGGTCATACCCAAAAAGAAAGGGATGGTCTGTTCTCTCCTTTCTCTTTGCCTTAGCTAGAATGTGACATAAACCATCTGGATCGAGGGTTCAAAACCCAGAGCTGAGAACAGCAAATCAATAACACAGGAAGGAATCTCATCAACCCTTGGCCACCTACCCAGAATTTTACATGTAAATGTAATGTTTTTAACTTTCATAAGCAACTGAGCTTGTGGATTACTTTGGTACTTTATCTTTCACCCTGATGAATTCAAGAGGCCCTGGAGTTTTTTCTATGAAGTTCCAAAAGAGCATCTTACCTCTCTTCTGCTCTCCACCCTCCCCCACCAAAAAAGAAAAAGAAATGAAAAGGTTGCCTCATAATTTCCAAAGACAGGAAGATTTCATTTTATTTAGAAAAACATATATGTGCAAATGTTATAGATTAATTCATAATTTGACCACATGTTTTGCTACTGAGAGAAATAAAGCTAAGTACTTATTTTGATGTTTCTAGGTTTTAATTAAGAAGCAGTTTCTCTTTTGTTTGTTCACAGTGACTGAGTACTCTGGGTACTTTGGAAAAGTTGTCCATGAGGATATTGAAAGTTTTTCCATAATGGAATTATTTCTACATACAAAAACAGTATTACATGTTTATTTTTAGATGATAATAACTTGTTTTCATGACTGGAACTGACTGCTTTGTACTTTGACTACTTTGGACTGAGGCTTGAAACTTTCTCACATCAAACATTTTAAAGGAAAGTAATTTGCCATCTCTCACCAGTGAATTTAGGTGTATGGACTTTTTAAATCTACCCGCTTCATCATATTTGATGGTGTAGTTTGATTCTTTTCAAAAGAATATGTTTAATATGCTTTATTTAATGAATTGAGGAGGTAGAGCTAGAAGGAAAAAAATACACAATCCCAATTTAAAGAACCTGGTAAATTTAGAAAATCATCTACAGTTATATCTAGTAATCTGTTGAAGTTGTTATATCAGTTATGATCTCAGGCATCAAAGGTAAAATGAGCCCCAACATAGTATCACAATAAGCATCAATGATTCCTTTAAAATATTAAGTAACCTGGGCCTCCCTGGTGATGCAGAGGTTAAAGTCTCACTGCTATCAAGCTATTAACAGCAACAGCTACATAAACTGATCCCTGGCCAGGGAGGTGACCAACATGGCACAGCAGACCTCTCCTGTCTGACCCACTGGTCCCCTAAGTAGTGAATTTCTATGGGTCTGCCTGCTCTATTCCCCATTCTGTCTCTTGTGAACCTGCTCACTCCCCGCACCTCTGTTCCACACCCCAGTTCTCTTATGTATAAATAAAAATAAAACTTTAGAAAGTATCATGTAACCTCAAATGCAGCCAATAATACACATCAGTTTTACTGTTGTTCTTTTAAAGCCTAAGGGACATTTCCTTTTACAGAAAAGGTAAAATGTGAGCTCTATTTCCTCTTTTGAGAATTCTATTACCCTGTATATGCAACCATTTAACAATCAGGCAGCTCCTATTTTTCATAATGCATAAATAAGGATTCATAGCCATGTGCTGAGCGTGATTAAATATAGTAAGTAACCTATGTCCACATATTTCAACAACTGACAATGTGTTCTTAATTTGTTGAACTGCAGCCACTACAGGGACATTCTTATATATCATGCATTTCAACCAAGAAACACTTGTTAACATTTGTGAAAATGAACACCAAACAAAATTTTTCACCAATTTATAATATTAACTACCTACATAGTTGAATGATTGTGTTTACAAATATTCTGAGTAAAACTCTTCAAAATTTGGAAATCATATATAAAGTCAGATACTACCATAGCTTGGTTTAAAAAGATACCTAACTGGGTTGTCACTGAGTCAGAAATCATATGGAAAGCTGAAATGTATCTTGAGAGACAAAAGCATAGAATAGCATTTTCTAGAAGATACCTGGAAATCTGCATATGTAACATGGAATACAGACCTGTAGAGGTAAAAATTAGAGACAATATAAGCAAAAACTGTCCTGAAGGAAATACAATGCAAGCATCAAGTGCAAAATATATCATTTCAAAGTCTTCTGGTAGCTACATTAAATATATGAAATTACTCTTGGTAATATATTTCATTTAGAAAACTATATCTAAATTATATATACATATATAATAAATAACCAATAACAACATTACTTCAGATACTTTATAGTTTTTGCAAACTGTCCTCAAAATGTGATACTTTACATTTTAAAGTGGCTCTCTATTTTGTTTTGTGGAAAGGCTTTATGTATTTTTTATTTACTTTAATGAGGTACAATTATTTTACATCCTTGCTAATATTTTGACTATGTACAATTTCCCCCTTAGGAATATCACAGTTTAATCCAGGAATCCTGGTTTTGGGCAGCAGCATACATCAAGTCCTTGGCATTTTTCTTTTTGTTCTGAATGATCACTTTTTTCAAAGAGTGGAGAATAAATACAATTCTCATTTTTTATAATTTTGTTATTTTTTTAAATATCAGGCACCAAGCACTCTAAAGTAAAAGCTATGCGTAAGTTTAATGTTACTTGACTCCAAAAGGTTAAAACCCAATGGAAGTAGGGCACATTGATGCAATAAAACTCACTTACAAATTGTGATTGAGGGCCTTCCCTGGTGGCGCAGTGGGTTAAAGCACAGCACTGAGAAGCTAAAGCCTCTTCCGCATGAGTTCAATTCCCGCCTGCCCCGGAGGTGACCAGATGGTGTGGCAGACCTCTCCTGACCTGCCCGCTGCTCCCCTCAACAGTGTACTTCGTCGATCTGCCTATTCTGTTCCCCACTCTGTCTCTGGTGAAGCCTCTCACCGCCCCTGAGCCTCTGGCCTGTACCCCAGTTCTGTATGCACAAATAAATCTTAAAAAAAAAAAAATTGTGATTGAAATTTGCAAGCTGCCTCACACTGAATCCCAGGCATCTTGATTTTTATTAGCTGAATAGATAATCTTGTCTTAACTTTTAAATCTAGGGCTTTGGACTTTCTGCAATGTCATAGAGGAAAATGAATATGTCTTTGAAACCAAATACACTTATATTTTACTAAAGGCTGTAATAATACCTAGATTGAGTGTTGTTTTTTTTTTTTCATATGGACAGGATAATATTGGTAAATATTGTGCTTTTCCTTTTCTCAATCTTATACAATTTATTTTCACTAGCCTTCATTTTCTCACTTTGATTTAACTATCACATGTTGTTAACCCTAACTACCCTTCTTGGGAATTAATAGCTTTTCACGTCACGTTTAATACAATATGAGGGGTTACACAGGTAGCAAACAGTCCCATGCTAGACTGTGCAACCTCCATACCTGTTATCATTCAGATCATTTTTCTGCCCAATCATCAGCATAAGGGACAGATCAGAATTACATGTGAAGGGGAAATCATCCAATTTGTATTTTAACTACACTTTTTCCTTATTTTTATGCTTTTTACCACTTATGCCCATCATTATTTTACTGCCCATTAGCACCTAACTCTCTTGGAAACAGAATGAAAAGTAGTGAACATGAATCAGTCTATTTTAGTTACCAGCATTATCTTATTACAGTGCTATAGAATAAAAGGCGTTTTAACTGTTGAAAAAGGTAATTGTAAGAGGAATGAATAGAAATGTGCCACCTATGTGAGTGGAAATCAAAGAAATGATTTGAGAGATAAGGCTGAATGTGTCTATGTAGCAGAGACAACTATCACCACAGGTATCTAAGAGAATCAATGTAAGAAAGTCTGAGTATTACCATCAAAATAATTCTCATATCTTTAATCATCCAGGATAAAGTATCAAACCCCACCAACAGCAGAAATGTTGGATGGATGTGTATTCAAGTTGTGTGTGTGTGAAAGATGTATTTTAAGTTTGGGGATAGAAAGAGAAGCTGTCAGTTTTATAATATATAACATGAATACATGTTAAATGTGCTATTTAAACATGTAAATATAATTGTGTCTTAAAAGTACAGTGTACAACATCAAATATGTAGTTTCAAAATAGAATAAGGCTATTATATTCCAGGGAATAAATTAAGTTGACCATTACCTTTGAAGATAATTGATTGAAATATGTCCATTTTCAGTCTGTGGTTTGTTTTCTGGGTTATTTACTAAGCAATGCCTACCCTAGGGTAGCTTGGAGTTAGGTGGACAAAAATTCTTGTCCACAAAGAACAATTTACAGGCAAGAACACTAAATTTAAGTCAGATAGCAAATTTTGCATATAAAATATATTTTCTCAATTTTTTTTTCTAGATCTTATGTTGGAGGCCAGCTCCAACTTTTGAGATGTCTGAAGGCAACACAGGCAGGACCCTAAGATGGGAAGGCTTTGGCATGCAGAGATTCCAAGAGGGGGGAGAGGAGCGGGTGCGAGGAAGACATGGGAGTCAGAGTTGGGTGCAAATCTTCCTGCTCTGCCTTCAGCAGAGGTTTATTTTATACATTTCAAGCAGGCAGAGGGATGACATTAGCATACGAAAGGGGTTGACATCACAATCACCTTTTTTCTAAGAATAGTCTGGGGTACTTTTGACCTTTACTTGAGATTATAACATTCTAAAATCAATCAAAGTTAAAAACAGGTACATCGGTGCACAAAGTTTAAGACTAATATTACTATAGTGAAGATTGATAAAAATAAAGTCCCTTAAACCTTATCTAATACTTGATGGTTTTTTCTACCTGAGACACCCTGGGAGGCAGGAAGAGGAAATTTCTTGCAAATCAAATTTCAGAAAAGTTCTTTGAAGAAACTTGCTAAAAGGTTTTAAGTGAGTTTTCTTGAGGTCTAGACAGTAGAAAGCATAATTTGCTCTGAAGGTGAATTTCTTTATCTAAAGACTAGATAGTAGAATCCTGAAAGACTAGTCAGAATACTTTTGTGGATTGCTTTGAGGTGTAAAAGGTAAAAGACCTGACTAGTTCTAAAACAGGCAACCTGGATGAATTTCCACATCTAAAGCCAGACAGTAGGAAGTTTGAGTAATTCTTTAGAAGCTCATAGAAGGCTAGGTGAGATAGTAGAATGATAAGATTTGGGTTTTCCTCCATCAGAAACAGCCCTTTTGCTTTTATTGATCAGCCAGTTGTCAAGTCACTTTTGACTTCAGAGGAATTTCTCACCCTGGTGCAGTGCTTGCTTGTCAGGGCAGGCAGGCCTGATGCAGCTGAGGCAATCCAATTGTAAGCTGAAAGTTGCTCAGAATATTTTGATATTACGATTATACAAAAAAGGGAGGTCATAACATAAGCTAGCAGTGGAAAGTCTGATTTTTCAGAGCTTTTCCCGATCTACCCGGAATCTGTCGGACAATAGACGCTGCATAGCTTGTGTCAATCTTACCAAGCTTAGACTGGGAAAACCTTAATTCTGGTAAGAACTCTGTCAGTTATGGGTTACAAAATTGGGGTGTCTCTGTACTCACTTTCCTACATTATGTAAACTTTGGGGATTATCCTCTATATTTTCTCAGTTCCTGTAAACTTTAACATTCTGAATTCCAGTGAAATTTTCCACAACTGTGTTCCCTGGGTAACATTTTAAAAATATAATATAATGTAAAAAGAAAATGATTAAAAGATATCTCTAATTCTATATAAAATTCCAGGGCAAAAATGTGATACCAGATTTTATTAGTGAAATTTGAAATCATCAGCATCAAATTCTTCAAATTTCTTGAAATCAAAGCAAGTGAAAATGGATAACTCTTCTCACTGTCTGATAAGGGGCAGTTTCTCCTTTTCATGGAAAAGGTCAAAGAAACACGTTGAGATAGTTCAATCTATGAAAGTATGGATCTATTCAATACCAGCCCTGTATAAAATGCAATCACTTCTTCATATTGTGAGGGTGATTTGAAATCACCATGTAAATTCAGCCATTCAAGATCATCTCTCTGATTCTCATGTTATTTGCCCAGAAGTAGAGATTGTGGTTTAGATTTTTGCAACAGCAAGGAAAATAATTCGTTTATCCACAGTTAACAGGTAAAGAAACAAATCTAAGTTTTTATTTCTCAAATTCCTTTCCTTCTAAAAAGTTTTCTGGCATTAACCTGACTTGGTTAGAATTGGAGGTAGCTATTAACGATTTCAGTTTTTCTGGAATACATGGCACTGGGTGACAGATTGGCCATCTTCTAGTTTTCTGTGCTCCATAAATAGCCATGGAGGAAATAAGAGACACTATTTATACAATGTGAACAGAGGGTCTCCTGGTTGCCATGGCTGTGCTCTCTGAGGATGATATTAACCCTTACACTAAAAGAGCATTTGGGTTCAGTTTAGTCTCTATGGAATTTGCCCTCTCTGGCAAGAATGTGAATTAAGGCAGATCTGAGAAGCGAAGCAATTGAATAATATTAAATTTGAGTATTGATACTGTCAAGCTAGTGACGTAAACATCTCTCTTTTTATTTACCTCTTGCCTAGTTTCATCTTCTAGTTAATATGGAAACATAATATAAACAAAAACCATCAGTCTTTTTGTTCAGAAGGTTTTCTACTTATGGTCTCAAGATAAAGCAAAATGAGTAAGAGTTGAGAGAAGACCAACTTGCAGGTATAATTGAAAGGATAATGATGAGTTTTGTTTGTTGACCAAAAATGTAAAATGAAAAATGTTTACAACATTGACATCCTAAATATATCTTCTGACTGGTCATGAAGTGTTTCTGTCAAGTACAGATTGTTCTTGTCTAGGCAAGTAAATTATCTCCAGTATCTTATTTTTGAGTACTGATATGAATAGGATCACACTATATTTCCAGATGGTTTATCTCAATATTATGCAGCAAGGAGCTGAACAACAAGATGTCCAACCCCTCTCATTTTTTTCAATGTTCCAATTTAGACTCTCCCCTTTGCTATTCTTCAACATCTTCAAAATCTCAACTTCAGAAGCCCTACAGTTTTTTCACTGTTAACCCTTCTCATGTATTCACTTTTCTCCATAGAACTTGGTTTGTGGTCCATCATTAAAATAATTTGTTGCTGAAATGTTAAGTAGCTTTCCCATTTTTCTCTGCATCACAACTTCTTGGCAAAAATCCAGGTTCTAAAACTTAACAGATACACTGTATCTCAGCCTGCAAAGAAATAATTTCTCATGGAGAAAAGCACATATTCTTACTAACTTTGAATGTAACTATAAAGTCAGAAGTCAAAGGGGTAGACACACTGCTTAGCAATTCTCTTTGTCATATAATTCTTAAAAATGACTATTTAGTCCTTCCCTGGTGGCGCAATGGATTAGGATGCAGCTCTGCAAGTGAGCAGCAGCCACTTCAGTGTGAGTTCGATCCCTGGGCTGGAGTTGATCACATGGCACTGCACGTCTCCTGACCGCCCCACACTGCTCCCCTCAGCAGTGTACTTTGTCGATTAGCCTGTTCTGCTCCCCACTCTGTTTCAGGTGAAGCTTCTCACCACCCCTGCACCTCTGGCTTGTACCCCAGTTCTGTATGCATAAATAAATCTTTAAAAATAAAATAAAATTGCTATTTAGCATATTGATATCTTTAATTCTCCTACCTCTATTCTAACACTCTCTTAGTAGACTTTACCTCATAATTAACAACAACAACAACAAAAATCCAGGAATATCAGACAATTTTTGTGCATCTTTACACTTTTAGGTATCTTCTCTGTACCATACAATTAATATGCAAGAAATAAGCCTTGGGGTCTCCAAAGTCAGCTCCTAGAGCTCATTTCTTTATTCAAGAATGCTCTAACTATGATTATTCCTCTATCTGGCATTTGTTTCTGCTTCTCTAATGAATTCTTGTCATTTATCTAGTATATGTTGAGTAATTCCTCTTTTTAATAAAATAAATTCTTTATTGAATCTCCTATTTTTAGATCCCCTCCAATCTCTCAGAAACCATTCAAACCTCAACTTCCTTTTAGAGAGTGACCCATAACTACTTTTTTTTTTCTTTACCTCCATATTTTTTTCTTCAGCTTTGCTGTTCACTAGCTACTAGACCTTTCTAATCAATATAACTGATAACTTCCCATGTGAACCCATATTAAAACAAACAAACAACTGAAAAAGTGTTTTTCAGATATGAAAGGTCAAGAACAGGGCAATGATTCCTGACAGAGAACAAAAGAAGTGAGTTCTACAATAGCCCCAGTTAATAGTCTAGAACTGAAAGAGGGAATTTTAGTGAATCTCAGTGCTCTCTCTCTCATGGAATCTGGAATGATGCTGAGTGAAAAAGGAAGTCAGGGTGGCTGAAGTAGACAGAACAGAGTACTGGAGACAGATAGAGACAGAGGGAGGGAAAAAGGGTGGGAGGAGGAAGAGAGAAAGAGAGATCTTTGAGAACAATTTGTGTTTGCACCAGACAAAAGAGAAAACCCTCATAAAGGGGCTATCAGATAGAGTGATCTGAAGGGTATTGCTTCAATAGTGAACAAAACTAGCCTTATGCTTAAAGCAGCTCTGGTCCCACCTAGCAATGCATAAAAACAGTCTCAAAAACATTGAATTTACTACAATTAACTCCACTGAATCATAGGACATAGTTCTAGAATATTTCTTGGAATACAAAAAAAAGTTCATCATCCAACAAAGAAAAAATCACAATGTCTGACATCCAGCCAAATGTTGCTAGTTATATAGAAGAACTAAAAGTAATATATAATGAAGACAATGATTATTCAATATAAGCAGACTATATATGAGAAAACAAAATGGAGTTATTAAAACTATATTCCAGGCCCTCCCTGGTGGCGCAGCGGGTTAAGGCACAACACTAAGAAGCTTAAGCCACTTCCGCATGAGTTCAATCCCCGCCTGCCCTGGAGGAGGTCCACATGGCGAGGCAGACCTCTCCTGACAGGACCGCCCACCCACTGCTCCCCTCAGCAGTGTACTTGGTCGATCTGCCTGTTCTGCTCCCTGCTCTGTCTCTGGTGAATCCTCTCACCCTCCGCATCTCTGTACTCCAGTTCTATATGAATAAATAAATAAATCTTAAAAAAAAAAAACCTAACTATATTCCAAAATCTCAAAAAGATAGAGGAACATTTGCGTAAGTTAAATTGAGACGTGGAAGGTAATTTTCAAAGACAAAGTTTTTAAAGATGTAATATAGTGTCTATTAGGAAAAATAAGATATTGGATTAATATCAGATAGACACAACAGATTAAAAAGAAATGAACTTAAAAATAGCAATAGAAGCTATCTAATAAAATGGTATGAGCAAAAAAAAAAAGAAAGAAAGAAAGCTAAAACTCACAAATCATCTGTGAGTTGTGGGATAACTTTAAGAGGTCTAATGAGTAAGAATAAGAAAAGGACCTAGAGATCATTCTACCATCAATACATGGACTTTTCATGGAGTATTCATCCACTGGCAAATGAACGACACACAGAAAGTGTTAAGTCCTAAAATTCTGAGGGAGGAGAGCAAACAATTTAAATAAATAGACAAATTATCTAAGATTAAAAAAAGAATGTAAACCCATACATCTAGGAAACATAATGAACCTCAAGAAATACAAAGAAAAACTGCCTAAAGTTATGCAGTTAGTTTATATTAACCAAGTTACAAACAAGAATATACACTTTTCTCTGAACACTCTTGTAGTGCAAAAGCAGCTTGACAATGTACATAGTGGATAGTAAAAATTTTAGAATCAACAGTTCTCTCCCTTTGCTCTAAGATACTTAGCATAGTCTGAACCTAAGAACTAAGAGGGTCAGCCCCTTGCAGCATTTTCTATCCTTGTTTATATTGTTTTCAACCAACCCAGTCGCTAAATTAAATTATGTGAGCAGAGAGAGTCCTACTTTTTTCAACTATCTTTGTTTATATTTATCAATATTTAAAGCAACAAATTCTAATAATGCAATTATCTTCTTAAGAAGCAAATTTCCATGCAATGTTCTTTTCCTCTAAATGGGAATAGATCTGTCAAAAACCAAGAAAGACAGCAACTCCTGAGGGATCAGAATGCCAATAAAACAGGGATGAGATGTTGGATCAGCAAAGAAAAAAGAAGACAGAAAGGAGCCCTGAGTCACAGCTGGAATCAGTGTAGAATCATCACCATAGAGGGGGAGTAACATCAGAATACAAAGGGTGGATTTATAGCAAGGAAACACTCCATGCTGTCTACATGTAATAAATTTATAGCAAGGGAATACTACGTGCTGTCTACTTACAATAGCACTACCAGCTGGGTGTTATCACAAACCTCATTTTATACATGAAAGATTAATTTTAAAAAGCTTAATAGATTGCTCAAAGTCACACAGTTAGCAACCCATGGAGCTCAGATTAAATCAAACCCAGGTACATCTAGGATCAGAGTCTTAAGACCTCAAGACATGAGGCCATACCACCTCTTACTAAAAAATTCAAAACCACAGGATTTAAATCATGAATAGGATGGAATGGTTGGGAAGGCTGAGCAGAAAGACTCTCATGGTGAATTTCTGGGAGCATGTCTCCCTCTTCTGCTGCCTGGGATTGTCTTAAAGTAGCTATGCACACAAACTCAAGTTTATATCTGACAAAGCAATTAGAATCAACTGGTCTTGTCCGGGAGCCCATTTTCTTATACTATTATACAGTAATCAAGACAACATAGCTATTACTTTTCAGTAGGGCTAATTCATAAGCTAGTGACATTAATAATAGCCATGATAATAATAATTATTGAATACTGTCAAGAACTGTCATTCCCTTATACAAAGCAGGTTAGAATCTTATAGTTTCCAAATAAGAGTTGTGTGTATGTGTGTGTGCTTGTTTGTACCTCCGCTTGAGGTACATGAATTCTAGAGTTAATTAAATTTATTCTTCTTTATTACCAGTAGAAAGCTAATACAAGCACAGATCATACACAAAAATCAATTAACTTTTCCACATTACATCACAGGATTATAAATTTATTAAAGATAATACAACCATCCTCATCTACTAGAAGTGTGGTTTCTGAACTAGAATTTGAGATATTTATCTCTGAAATATAGTCTCTATTAGATAGCAGAAATGTAGGAAGAAAAAGAATGAGTACTTTCTAGCTTGCTTTTAGCTTATCAGTGACCTATGAAGATAATTTTATATATACTATCATCTTATGTTAATAAATTGACAGAAGTGAGTTTTGTGGAAGATTGAATCCACAAGATTTTAAGTAAAGTAATATTTTTAAAAGTCAATGTAGTACCAGCCCCGGTGGATGCTGTAATGTCCAGACCCATTAACTCTCATTGTCATTTCTTTGAGTCCACTATTCTCCATCAAATCACTGCCTTCCTTGCAGAGTATTACTTTTTTTTTTCCTGACCTGCCCTGAGGTTGCCAATGATTGATGTGAAAGTCACTGCTGTCTCCTTGGCTGCACTGTCTCCATATGTTGTTCAAAGGGCTGAGAGCTGACCTCTTTTGTATTCCCTTTTAACCTGACCCCCCAAAAGAATATTGCCTTTGATTGGGAACTATAAAGACATAGTTATCTTGCTTTATTTTTCCCCGTACAAATCGCTGTCAAGACTCCGTACAAATCCTGATTTGTGTTGGGGGATCTGAAAGTCTCATGACATACAGGATACACCAAAGGGCCATAATAGCTACACACACTCAGGATTAACCCACTGTGTCTCCCAGTGCCAGGGGCTGCAATTTTATGAATTTAACACCCTTTATTCTAGGAGGTATCTCTTATTCACAGAGAAGACTTCTGGAATGTCTGCCTCCCCCAGACATTGCTTTTACATGTCTAAATTCTAAAATGAATCTATCTCAGCTGGAGATGAAATATGCTACCTACCTATATTTAATCAGAACACATTTTTCTACATTTGCAATGTTTTTTGACTATGTGTAAAAAGCCATTGAAACTATAAGCAGAAAAGAAACTAGATATTATCTTCTCCAAGAAATGAAGTATTTATATAGTTTTATAGGTTTTTTTAAGATTTATTTATTTATGTATAAGAACTGGGGTACAGGCCTGAGGTGCAGGGGGTTAGAAGATTCACCAGAGACAGAGTGGGGAGAAGAACAGGCAGATGGACAAAGTACACTGCTGAGGGGAGCAGCAGGCAGTTTAAGAGAGGTTCGCCGCGCCATGTGGATCACCTCTGGGGCCGGGATTCAACTCATGCTGAAGTAGCTTTAGCTTCTTAGTACTGTGCTTTAACCTGCTGTGCCACTAGGAAGGGCCCTAATTTTATAGTTTTATCTACAAAACACTGGGATAGATTTAATGATAAGTTTATAAAACAAGACTTCATGTTCACTGAAGGCAGACTCTCTTAAGGTCTAGAATTCATTCATCATTGGCCCATAACACAAACTTTGAGAGAAGTGTAGTTTTCTTTCAAGTGAGACCTTTGATTGATCTTAATAGATATCTATAAGTATTCATTTTAACTGCAACATTTTCTTATTCTAAATTGCTAATGATTCTTACAATCCTCCTTAAGAAGGCGCTCTGACTGCTCACATAACTACTTTACTTACTATTTCCTTTAGTGAAATCATTTGCTTTCATGGTTTTTATTGTTACTTGTCTTCTGTTAATGGTCATATTTGCATTTCTAAATTTCTGCTCCACTGCAGCTTCATGTTGATACATGATGCATAATATTTCTTTTCTAGCATGAACCAAACTAAGCTTATCTTACAGACTTAATAACCAAACCTCTGAATTTTCCTGTCTCATTACATTATCAGTTTCTCAGTCTACTACCCATACTAGGACACTGGGTAAAAAATCCCTATTTTATTATTTTTCTTTTTCAAACTAGTAGTTAAATTCTGTAGGTTCTTCTTTAGGTTAGCTTTTATATTTTCTCTTTCCTGTCACTTGGCATTGTCAACAATCTAATTCCTGTCCTGATAATTGCACAAGGGTTTCTAATCTGTAAAGAAATGCTCGAACTCCAATTTCCCCCTCTAATCTACTGGTATCTGCTACCCACTTAGTCTTCCTAAAGTCTTCTTTCCTTTTATCGTTACAAGGAAAGGAAATAAAGGAAACTAAATATACTCTGTGGCTAACCATGTTACTTCATGAAGTTTTTTTTTGTTTTGTTTTGTTTTTATCTAATACCATGAAAAAGATATTTGGCTTCCTAGTTTAAAGATGATGAAATAACAACAACTTGATCAAACCATCTGGAGCTACATATCAGTGGCGCTGATATTTGGAAAAGTATCTCAATCTCAACCTGCTTATCTATAACTTTCAATTATTTTTCATTATCTAGTATACTATTCTTGGAATTCTTGATTTTACCAAAATTTCCTCTTGCATAAGAGACTGAAAAAAAAATTAGAAAGAAGGATATCCTTTCCCAGAATCTTACATTCTAGGAGAAAACATAACAGGAAGAAAGCTAATTGCAGGAGATCTTACCTAGTTTTGCTCTTTGTTGTGTGTCCAACACATAGATCACTAGCTTGCACAAGACTTGATCTTGCACTTCCCTACCACTAGAACTGTGAAAAAATAAATCTTGTTATTAATAAGCCACCCAATATGATCTGTTGGTACAGTAGCCCAAACAGTTCAATATTAGTTGATAGGTCTAGTGCTACAACTTGCCACAAAAGGGTTAGCTTAAAACAGAAATTTGTTTTCTCACAGTTCTGGGGGCTAGAAGTTGGCAGTGTTGGTTCAATACAGACACCCTAAGAGAGAACAGTTGCTTTCTATTTCTCTTCCTTTCTAGCATTGTTTAAGTTGTGGCTACAATACAACATTCTCTACTTCTGTTGTCACATGGCTTTATTCCCTATGTATCTCTCTCTCCCTACCTCTCCAAAAATCTCCCTCCCATTATAATGACATCAATCACTGGATTTAGAGCTCCCTCCTAATGGAGTATAACTGCATCTTTTTATCTACATAGATCCAGTTCCCAGATACGGTCAAATTCACAGGTTGCATTTGGCATGAAATTTAGAAAGATACTATTTAACTAATATGATACAGTTATTCAATAAGCACTATAATACACAGTCTTAAATAGGAAGTATTTTAAGGTAAATAGGAATTTTTAAAAAATCATATTGGAAAATCCTTTAAGGTCCACTAAAATGTCATTAACCCTACAAATTCAATCTTATTTTTCACTACACTCCAGCACTAAATATTTTGGTTACTTGGTAGTTTTCTCCTTGCTCCTAATGTTTCTATTCCTAATCCTCTAATTACATGTTTGTGTGAATTCTTCTTGCTCACTCATGTTCATTTGCTTATGCTATTTCTTTTGTTTATACAGGGTTTACAGACTCTGATGCTGACATCTTCCTCTGCAGCTATTCACCTGTATTTATCTTTGAATGTGTGACATAAATATCTAACTCCTCCACATTTATATTAAATCATAACTCTCAGAAGTGATAATAGGAGCTAGAGCCTTTGGGAGGGGAGTACGTCATGAGGTTGGAGTCCTTATGATGTGATGAATGCATTATAAACAAGCTTCCAGAGCTCTCTAGACTCTTCTACCCTTTAAAATTACAATGATAAGTGGTTGCTATGAACCAGGAAGAGTTTCCTCAAGCAACTACCTTGACGTAGGATAAGGGAGTTGATCAGGCTTCTTACATCAGTAGCTTGCACAAGACTTAATCTTCGACTTCCCTACCACTAGAGGTGTAAAAAATAAATCTTATTATTTATAAGTCACCCAATATGACCTTTCAGTACAGCAGCCCAATCAGATGTACAACACATCCTAAGGCCTGTTCAAATACCACCCGTTCAAGAATCCTTTCCTGATTACTCCATTCTCCCACTTCCTTTCTCTAAATCTCTAAAATGCAAATTGCACTTTGCTCTGCATCAGTCACTTATTTATAACAGCAGATGTTATTTGTCAGGTTTGCGGAGGCTGATTGTGATCCAAGATATCAAGGGGCACTAAACTGGCCATGGACACCCCCCAGATAGTTTACCATCACTGTCTGAGTTCTTCATTTGTGAGTACAGTGGCAAGACTACCTAGGAAACAACAATGGAACTTATTTCACAAACCAGGGAAAAACAAAGTTCCTGAGGCCAAGTGGTACATGGCCATTTACCTCACCCAAAGCCATGCTCAGTGTTCCCCCTGCACAAAGGCAGTTAAAAAGGCATCTTCCTGCCACTGCACAGAGCTCCTCTCACCAACACCAGGCCGTGTGTCTAAGATGACATCTTTCTGCCTCTGCCAACCTGAAGCAAGCAGCAGCCAGATTCCAGGTCAAGTTCTGACTTATGAAGACAAAGAAAATGCAACAAGAGATGCTCCCAGAGCTGCAGGGATGCCCCAGCTCAACACCAGACTAGAGACGCTCTAACTAGCAGCTGCAGTAGCAAAAGGAACTGATGCTCATGCAGCTTAGTGAGGCATCAGGTGCCCGCCTTCCCTGCCAGGCTACAACTTGCAAAGCCTCTATCCCAACTTTTCCTCTCCCAGATTGGCTGCTGGAGGCCTTCACTTTCAGAGGCCCACAATAGCCTTCTGGAAGATTTGTGCAGTGTAGGGGCTGAAATCCACTGACCCCCAAATGCTGAAGAAACCAAAACTTTGAACCCCGAAGACTGAATAATTCTTCCCCCTTCTGCAGTCACTTACATTTCTTATAGATCTCCCACCTCAAAATGTGATTCTGTAAGCATTTTCCTTGGGGTTCTCTATTCTCACCAGCAACCCCTACCAGGGGATATCACCTGTAGCAGTCTTTGCCTTCAGCCTGGTTGCATGTGACAGAGAAAGCAATGATGAAGCAGCAGCAAGGCCTGGAGCAGCCATGTAAAGAAGTCCAGGAGCCCTCATGGCTTTTCAGGCTTATAGTGATTTTTCTACACCATTTGCATGAGGCAGCCAGCTGCAGGGAAGGCAGGGAGGCCTCCCAGCCCCTGGTGAATCTTTACTCTCTCTGGGTTCTCAGACATTCGTTCATGATCTCTTCATGGGCCTCTACTGCTGTGCTCTGTGCACTGCATCACCGCCTTTATAGTCTCAGTCACCAGCCTCAGGTGAATTCTCTCATACGCACCCACACCACTCCTGGTGTTGCCATCATGCATGCGTGAAAGACCACAGGTGTGGATCATTGATGCTAATTGGGGAGGGCAGAAAAAAACCTGATCACTTCCCTTTACCCTACAAATGAGAGTGAGGAAAATGGAGGAATAGGTAGCTGTGATAATACAAGACTTAACAGACTCTGGTAAAATCTTTGAATTTTATTCTAAATTCAGTGGGAAGCTCTACAAGTGTTTTTAGCAGAATACCCCATATGACTGAAATGTTTAAAAGACCACTCTCAATGGGTATAGCAGATGGCTGTAGGTAAGGAAAAAAAGGACCATAGGGAGACCAACAGGGAATAATTTTAGTCTCCAAATGAGAGATGATGATAGCTGGGCTTTGGTCTTTGATTGAGGAAATGAACAGTTGACTTTAAATGTTAAATTCTAGATTTGTTATAATTGATACAATATTATAACTTTATACTTTTTCATATAACATATAATGTTATAATCAGAAATATTATCATCAGAAAAAGAAGATAGAAGATCAATATGGCTGCAAAGATTCTGATTTAATATGTTAGTGGCTGGTTATAGGTCTTTCAAGATTGGTTTGGGATGGGCTAACTTGAAATGCTGAGTGACTGCAAGTGAACATGAAAAGTATCATTCAGAGCACAGGGGAAATTCTGGAAAACCTAGCAGTGATCATCCTGCTCTCTGCTTCCCCACATAGTTGCCTGGAACCCCAGCTGCCCCCAAATAGGGAGATGTGAGCAGCAAAGGAAACTCAATGTTTCATTTAATCAAATCATGTGCACTTTATTGCATTTGACTTGGCAACTGCAGGGTGGACTGCTGCCAAGTAAAATTTTTATCCAGATAATGAGCTATATCTATTGCTACCACATCTGCTTCCTGACTGTTGTAAGCGGAGAAGTTACTACAAAGTAGAACAATGGACAATATCAAGAATGGGAAGCAGCTGGTATAGGTTACTCTGTCATGAGAACTCTGAGATGAGGAAAACATTTTAAAAAGTTAGAAGGACTAAGAGGTAAGGTAAGGATGCACCTCCACATTTGGAGTGCATTAGAAGAGTGCAAGGGAAACCTATCCTGACTTTTAAACTAATGTTACCTCAAGAAGAAAGAGAGGAAGAAAACTGTGATTAACAAGAAACATGGCAATTACCAACAGAACCACCTGGTGAAGTCTGGCATTCCCCAAGGCCAAACCCCTAGTCTTATCTTAATGTTCAGGAACATCTGTACTGGTCTCCCCCATAGTGGGACAATAACTCACTGGGACAGCTGGCCCAAAAGGAGGCTACTTGGTGGTTTCAAGCATGCATTTGAATGTGCTCTACTTTTATTTGCCACCCCCACTTTATACATAAATAAATTGAGCCTCAGAGAGATTGACAAATGTGTCCCAAGTTAGACACTAATAAATAACAAAAGTCGAATTTAACCCAGGTTGATATGATCTTCATGCCACAGTGTACTAAAGGGAACTGAGTAGAATTTGAAGAATAAATAAATCATGGATAACTTCCTGTTGTTTCTCATTTTAGTAGGCAGTTACACAACTTTGTTTTAATAGTAATAGCTTTTAACTTTGACTCGCTAAAAATAAAGACTAAATGCATGAAAGAAATTCTGTCCCACATGCAAACTATATCAGAAATAGAGATGTATTAGAAATGTAGCTTGAATTATGTGCTAGTGTGCACCTTTGCTCTCAACATTTAAAAAAAAATAAAATGCATGAACATTGTTTATTTGTGGAAACTATGTGAGTTAACACTACTTTTTTAATAAATAATGATTTCATGAAGATAGAAGTAAGGAAATGCCAAGATAACAACCTCAGTTTATTTTTCAGTTCAGTTGTTGTAGTCACTATTGCCTGAATTCACAATATTTTCTGATGCCCCAACTATGTCTCCTCCCTAGAAACTCCAAGGCCTCCTTTTACTTTATAACTGCATAACCCAAAACCCACCACTCACGGTGGCTGTTCAAAGGCAACTTCTCCATGAACACTTCAATTATTAGCAGACATAAAAGACCATTTTGGGGCCCTCCCTGGTGGCGCAGCGTTTTAAAACACAGCACTATGAAGCTGGCTGCAAGTTCGACCCCCACCCCAGAGGTGACCCAATCCACATTATCTCACCCTCTGCTCCCCTCAGCAGTTTACTTCATTGACCTGCCTGTTCTGCTCCCCACTGTCTCTGGTGAATCCTCTCACCACCTCTGGCCTGTACCCCAGTTCTGCGTGCATAAATCAATCTTTGGGAAAAAAATTGCTATATTTTCTGCCTCCTATAACATCTCTTGGTATATCATCTTCATCATAGCCTCTGATTGGAAGCTCTCTTCAGAGCAAAGGCTGTATTTTACACATCTTTGTGTCTCTCTGCATGTTTCACCATAGAGGCAATCCAAAAAGAATTTGAAATCTCATAACTAAAGTAGCCAGAGGATTTTTCCAAGAATACTCTCAGATTCTTTTTTGTAACTAGTATTGTTGCTCTGCTGCAGAAGTGAAAAAGCCTGTCTGCTAAATTAGCCTAACATTAATTTAACTAGCTTGCAGAGATAATCAGAATATAAAAGGCAGCCAGTTTCCAATGTTTGTCCTCAGAACTGTTCTCCTTTCCCTGCAATTCCCATTTTCTTTTAAAGAAATAGAGCTAAGGCAAAATAAAGTGACAGATCACTCGTGAAAGTAAATACGTAGAACAGTTAAAAACAATGGTTATAGCAACATCCATTCCAACTTGATAAACAAAATCACCACTAAAAGTCTGGCAAAGTCCTTAATGTGGATTAGAAATCATTAAATTAAATAGGCCACATCCTGAGAGACATATGTGATTTAATTGTGGATTTATTCATGAGAAATAGTTACTGGGAAGATCCATGAAAGTTTATACCCTCAGTCAGAAAGAAAGTTGAAGCAGACTCCTGACCCCAGGTTTACAAACCTAATGGTAGTAATAATCCCAGAATTAGCAAACTTCCCAGGTCTCTAAAACATGGGGAGGGAAGAGGAAAACTAAGTAGAAAACTAATGGGAGGAAGCATAGACAGGAACCACAAACACTCATTGTTACTCTGTTTACTACGTACCAGGTGCTGGGTTCCGGGCTTGGATTGAAATATGTCATTTAATTCCCACACAATTTCAAAAGGCAGATCTTATTTTTATTCCTTTTCTGCAACTAAATTGAATGAAGTTTAGAGGATTTATGCGACTCTCACATGGTCAGCATCTATCCATGTAATCCACCAATTAGTCCAATACACAAGAAAGCTAGTCTGCCATTGAAAGCATTATATCCACTCGGTATAGCAGCAACTCCCAAGCGAGTTTCTTGCCAGGAGCAATATTTACACTGCCACAGTGTGAGGATAGTATTCAAAGTCTCAGAGGGTCTGTTTGGTCTAGAACCTTACTTCCTGAGTATAAGTACTAAATGGGTTTCCAAGGAACAATTTATGTAGCGTGTACACCTCGGTACAGTTAATCTCCAGTTACAAAAGGGAGGGTGAGCACAGGTTTTATGCCCACCCCTCCACCCTTGCACAACTTTAGCTGTAGCTGAGGGGACCAGTTCCTTACACTCACTGTGTCTTTCTACTTTGTGATCTTGAGGATTTTCCTGAAGCAATAGCAGCCCACACAGCCATCTCAGGGAAGCCCAGAGTACAATTAATGCCCTTAGGGACAGCTCTTCATTCCATTGGATGGAACTTCCCCAGAGTCCCGTGAAAATGTTTCTAATTCTCAGGCCTTCCCAGAGGGCCCACAGGAGCTTGTTACTCTAGCAGCATTTACTCTAGGAAGTAACCAACTCAACGATGATTTCTTTAATGACTCATTTCTGTCTAGCTCCATTCACCTTATCCTTCACTCTAACATTTTGGGACCACATCTCATAAAATAACAGCACACAATACTCTACAGAGGGTTAGCTCTGAGGGTTGGGGGTTTGGGACCAAAGCCGAGCCAACTTGAGGTATCAAGAAAGAAAATAGGGACCCTCCTTGGTGGTGAAATGTGTTAAACTGCAGCACTATGAAGTTTTCCTCAGTCATTGCAGCACAGTTTCAATCTCCGGCCAGGGAGGTGACCCACATGGCATGACAGACCTCGCCTAACCTGCCCACTGCTCCCCTCAGCAGTGTACTTCAGTACATCTGCCTGTTCTGCTCACCACTCTGTCTTTGGTGAATCCTCTAACCCTCTGTCCCAACACCTCTGGTCTGCACCCCTGTTCTTGTATACACAAACAAATAAATCTTAAAAAAAAAAAAAAAAAAGGAAGAAAGAAAATAGGACTAAGTTCTGGACATATCTCAATGGCAAGGGGGAAAGGATATTGCTTTGTAAGTGCAATAGTTTGGGTTCTGAGCCACCATTATCTCTCAGTGTTTGTTTCCTATGAGAACTTATTTTTTCAAAGAAGTCTGAGTAACTTTTAAGAAATATGATATGAACTTATATCCTCAAAATTATCTAAAATCTTCTAATCACATATGGAGTAAAATCCTAAGTCTTTATCATGGCCACCTGGTATATGTGATCTGTCAGATGCCTTATCTTCTGCTACTGTTCTCAGGTACCAACCTTGAAAAAGAGATTTTTCCATGCTGTCCTTTCCAAATTAGTAATTCTCCTACCTTCACCACATCACTCTTTTATCTTCATATTCTAGCTTATTACTTATCTGATGTTGTATTATATACAGCCAATTCTTATTATTTGTAGTCATTATATCCTGTAAGTTCACCCTGAATGCTGCCATAGTGAATACTGAACCACAGACAGGGGAAGGTAGACTTAAGCTTCAGTGAGCTCCTGCACATATTCTTACCAATTGATCTGTATAAACCTTGTTTCACGTGTCTGTCTAGAACCCCTTATTTAATATGTGATGTTGATTAATGAACATTGAACTCATAACCAATAGAACTAAAGCTCATTCTTGAATGAGGTTTATTTTTTTTTTCTATGTCACTGTTTTCTTGAAACAGTGCTACTAGGTAGCACTGTCGGGAACTATTAGCAACATCAAAAGCAGAAAATCCCAAAAGAGTAAAAAGTGATAAATAGATGATGAAAACTAAAAGGAGCAGAAACAAGAACATTGCCTTATTCAACTGTAGCTGGGAATATACACAGAAAGTGGCTTGAATATTTTGCCATTCCTCACATATCTTTGAATGGTTGCAGAAGCACTATCATTATGCTCTGGAGGTCACAAATCAATTTTAGCAAGTATGCAAGTTCATAAATATGGAGCAGTGAGTGAGGAAGAACATATTTATTAGTTGACATAGTATTCTGTATATCCTCATCAAAATAGCTGAGCTCTGTCATAAGGACTTTTCTTTCTTGTTTTTTACTCTTTTGTTAGTATCTAGATCAGCACTGTCCACTATAAACTCCATGTGAGGCACAATTCTGATCATGAGAAGCTTAATCATTTAGAACAATTATATGATAATAAAGCAATTTTGATTTGGTTAAATTGAAAACTCCTCAGCATCAGAGAAAATTGCAAATCATATTTTCAATATTCTAAAAGCTGGACTCTGATTACAGCCTAAATTACACCATGGGTCTCCCTGATTCACAACAAGTGAAGCTTACAAAAAGCAGTCTGGACACACCCACCCATGGGAAAGCCACCAGAAATCAGGCCTCTATGAACTACAAGTGTGCTCTTGACAGTCTAGTTTCCCAAAGTGACTAACCTTTTAAATAATAATAATTAATTAATTATTATTATTACTTTTTTCCTTAATCCATCTATCTTCTCTGGATTAGAATTTTCTTTAATAATTTCTGAATGTGGAACCCCAAGAAATAAACCATATATGTGCATCATATATCATCACGAGGCAACAGGAGTTCAAACACATGTATTTACTGAGGGCTAAAATATACTATACATGGTGAGAAGAAATGCTTCATCTTCTCCAGCAGGGTCATAATATTTGAGGAAAATTCATAAGAAATGGTTGACTGGAGTTATTTCCATGAATGCAAAATGAAAGATCTATATTTGGAGGTGGCAGTGCCTAGAAAAAAAAAAAAATCCAAGGTAGATTTTGAGTCTGTTAAAGATATCCTTCATATCAAACAAAAAACAAATTGCACAAAAACTATTTTAAATATGTTGTCTACAATGTCAAAATAGGCACTGTAATGTGACCTATGATCCAATTGACAACTTAATCCAAAGACAAAAAGTAGAACAAAGTCTCAGTGAGAGGAAGAACGTTCCTCCAGGGTTAGCTAGTGAAAATGAAAAGGAAGGATAAGTCAGCTGTACCTGAGGCTACAGGGAAACTGAGAACAGGAATGAACATAAACAGTCCTGGGAAGGCCAGCTCTGATGAGTATAGTGTAATTAGCTGGGCCACTTAAGGGACTGCCCAGACTGGATGCCCAGGTAACTAAAAGACAGTACTTCTCAATGGACATGGACATTACTTGTCTATGAGGGTGATATCAACACTGAATCCACAGACTGAGTAAGTATAGCACACACCAAAGTAGGTTCACTTCAGCCAATTCTCTGAAGACTAAATGCACCATCAGACAGAGGAACAGCAAGTTCACTCTGCTTTAGCCCAGACATTCATCTTCTTCCTCTGACTTCAAGTCTCAGAACAAGATTTACAGCATTGCCCCCCACCCCAACCCCCCACACACGCTGATTTGATTCGAATTGACATTTACCACATGCTTTCCTAGGTCTCTAGCATGCAGAGAACAGATAGTGAGCTTGGCCTCTGTTTAATTTTCTTCAGTCATTGCCCTCCTTGACCTAAATGTCCAGTATGTCCTTTAGAAAGATTCCGTTCACTTATTTAATCATTTGCTCCTTTACTAAACACATTTATCTAAATGCCTGCAGTGTACCCATCACAAGTCCATTTCACATAGATAGTAATTTATGCATCTGAAAGCACTTGAAATCCTGGAACTTTACTTCTAGGTGGAAAAGGCAAATACTAAGGAATACAACATGTAAATAATATAATTTCAGATCATAAAAAGGTAAGATAGGGGCCCTCCCTGGTGGCACAGCGGGTTAAAGCACAGCACTGAGAATCTAAATCCGCTTCCACATGAGTTCGATTCCCGCCTGCCCCGGAGGTGACCACATGGCGTGGCAGACCTCTCCTGACCCGCCCGCTGCTCCCCTCAGCAGTGTACTTCATCGATCTGCCTGTTCTGCCCCCCACTCTGTCTCTGGTGAATCCTCTCACTGCCCCTGCAACTCTGGCCTGTACACTAGTTCTGTATACACAAACAAATAAATCAATCTTTAAAAAAACGATTTCTAGGACCCTCCCTGGTGGCGCAGCAGGTTAAAGCATAGAACTAAGAATCGGAAGCCACTTCCACATGAGTTTGATCCCCGTCTGCCCCAGAGGTGACCCACATGGCCACTTCTCCTGATCCACCTGCTCCCCTCAGCAGTGTACTTCATTGATCTGCCTTTTCTGCCCCCCACTCTGTCTCTGGTGAATCCTCTCACTGCCCCTGCAACTCTGGCCTGTACACTAGTTCTGTATGAATAAATAAATCTTTAGAAAAAAAAAAAAAGAAAAGGTAAGATAAAGAGTTGGAGTCAGATGATGAAGGCCAGGGAGCAGAACAATATGGCTAAGAATGCCTTTGCATTCCTTATGAACCTCTAGGTCTCCTATCTTGGGGCATGTGACTAACTCTACAGGACCTCAAGTGCACCTGTCCGCGCTGGCTAATGTTGTGCATGGGTGAGCACACTCCCCAGTCAGGCCAACAAACAAGTCAGCAGAGCACTCTGTCCTGCAAATAGCTGCAGCCCACTACTTTGTTTCAAGTAGAAGCTACAAGAAGCCCCAGACCTGGTACAAACATGCACCACACCCTTTGAGTCGCACACATTTCCTGGACACATTTCCTGTTTTTCCCTGCACCTACAGACCCTATATATACCCATGGGCAGTCCTAATAAACAGACTTCCGACTTCAGACTCCAGGCTTCTGCTTCATTTTCTCGCATCTCCAAGGGTGACGGGCAAACAAAGCAGTCAGTGCACCCCTTGGTGGGTTCGCAACAGGGGCATAATTATCCGACTGAAGTGTGACAAAGTTATCGTTAATGGTCATGCAAAGTAATGTGATATAAGGCAAAACTGATTTATGATGACATTGTGAATGAAAGGCAGTAAATGATTTCCAAGCAGAGGAGAATCTTGATTTTGCAGAGTTTTGGGGTATTCAAAATACTATAAAAGTCACTGTATTTACAGTAAGTAAGAAGGAAATCAGCCATAGGAAATGAGGTGAAATGCTAGCAGAAACACAGAATCTTCTTGTAGACCATGGTAAGAATCTTGGGTTTTATTTTAAATGCAGTGGAATGCCATTGGAGGGAACTAAACTAGAGTAATTTGATGTGATTTGAAGTTGTTAAACTCTGAAGCTGAAGACAATACAAATGCCAAACATATCCAACAAGCAGTTCCCTGTTTCAAATTGACACAGGTCTTGGAAGCAGAGAAAATTAAAACAGGATGCAGGCAGGTTGGCTGAAAAGCAATAGCAAGGAATAGAAAGGGTTCAAGGATTATCAACAAAAGGTGATGTAGGTCAACCAAAAGGGTACAGAAAGGATGTTTATAACAAAAATGTGGAATACTCAAGGAAGATAATGGACTTTAACATTCATAGAATCTGCTGTTTAGTCAAACCTATTTCCACTACTCATTCCTGTAAAAAATGACAATTCCAGAAGAGACTAGTAACTCTAATAACTTAGTGGCAGAAACCAAAATATTTACAATGAGAGTTATAATTCTCTTGTTACCCTCTGCATCAAACAGGTAGGTTAAAGCCAGCCTGAGTTGTATTTCCTTGGATATTCCCTCTAAAGAGCCTACTGCAAACTTCTTTCTTGCTGGTATACCTTATGGGTCCATTTCAGGGACCACCTGTAACAGATACAGGTTTCACGGACTCCGCCCCCACTCGATGCCGGAACTCCAAATCCCATCAGTACCAAGAAGAAGCACGCAGGGACGTGAGGGCGGAGCTGAGCAGCCAGGTGGGGATAAAACCGGACACGTGGGCTCTGGGG
>NW_004567113.1:8016331-8026167 GCF_000260355.1 Condylura cristata
TTGAAGTGTGTCCATAATACGATTGAATCGTAAGCGCACGGGTGAAGACCCACAGACAGGCAACCCAATTCACATTGGGGTGCCCTGTAACACACCTACTCCCAAGGGAATCTCCAGCCAATGTCACACCCATTTTCTACCCAAACGAATCATCAAATGAGGCACCTCCATTGGGTTCTGGATGCTCGCAGATCTACACTTCAGTCTGACCCTTCCCATCCAATCTTCCTCCCACTCTACCTCCTGTCTCAGGATTCAGAACTGGTTTGCCAGTGAAGCAATCATTACTCCTATTCGGTCTCTTCTTTACCTCTCACAGGCATGACCTCCAGTCAGTCTTTTGTATTTTTAACTCTACCTTAGAATCTACTTCCCGGAGAACTAACCTAGTACAGAACCCTACAAGCTTCTACTGTATGTTAGAAGAGAAAAGAGAACATGGTTCCCAAGCACAGAAATGTTGCCTTGTGAAGAGCCCACTGGCTTGTCTTGAGCACCAATATTTGTTCTCTTAGACACAATTACCTATCAATTATAGCAGGACAGAAGCAACAAATCAAAGCCACTGTGAGACAAAACGGATTTGTTGCATTCAGAAGGATATGAGAAGGCAGGGTCATTTATGGAAATAAAATGGAAACCATAGAAAGAGAAAGGCTTAAAATGAAGAGAATGGCCAAAAGAAACTGATTAAAATTTAAAAATACTCAAACATCCCAAGCAAAACAGAAAATTTAAATTCTGGGCCCTCCCTGGTGACGCAGCGGGTTGCAGCGTTGCACTGCGAAGCTAAGCCAAGCATTGGCGCTTCAGTGTCAGTTGGATCCCGCCTTGGAGGTGATATACCTGGCACAGCAGACCTCTCTTCTCTCACCTGCTGCTCCCCTCAGCAGCGCACTTCATGGATCTGCCTGTTCTGTTCCCCACTTGCTGCCCCTGAGCCTCTGTCTGTACCCCATTTCTGTATGCATCAATAAATAAAATCTTAAAAGAAAATTTAAAATCTGCCCCAGTGACAGTCAGAAAATAGAATGCTAAAGGTAGAGGAAAGAATAAATGATGCTATGAAATGATTCAATAAAGTAGGACAATAAGAGAAAACCCACAGGAAAGCCAATAGCAAACAAACCCTGGGAATTACTTCAGAACAAATATAATCAAATGGAAATGTACCAATAAGAAATAGAGGGTAGAGGGAAACTGCTTACCTAAACAAAAGCTTAAAAAGTTGCAATGAAAAATGTCTGTGCATTTCATGAAAAAAAAAAATCAAAATAGATATATTATGGCAATTTCAATAGTAAGGGTAAAGAAAAAAGTAATTATCTAACCTAGGGGAAAAAATACCTAAATGCACAAAAATAAGGCTACATTGACAGAAACAAAGCAAAGGAGTAGACAAAACTAAATCCAACGAACCCTAGAAATCCGCTGTATAATTACCACAACCAGAGAAGAGGGTGGGGGTTGAGGAGCCAAAGAAGGAGGACAATGAGTGCTTTGGTGCTGGGTGGGTGTGGTGGCATACATCTGCACAGGTGTTGTTGGGCCGGACCAGTAATTCTGCCCCTCCACCTTCCTTTGAGTCTGTGTGACCCCTCCCTAAACCCAGACAGATATGCAGGCAGATAGTGTTAATTCCTAGGACAGGTTGAAATTGGATTCTGATATCAGCTCCTGACTCACGGCTGAGACTTCTATTAAACACACCCTTGTGTGATTGAGCTGTGACGCAAGCTGTGATGCTTGTTAATCTTTGAATTCATTTGCTAAGTTGAATTTGCACGGGCTATGACTCATGTAATGTCCAATGAGGCCTATATATTCCCTGACATCCCTCTGGTCGGGGTCTTGCTTCCCTTGTGTGGCATGCGTGCCCGTAAGAAAGCTTGACCCCAGCTAGCTGGCTCAGTAAACTCCACTTGCTTGTGCATCTCTGGTTCTGTCCTTTTTCGAGGGAGACAACCAGGTGATTTTGGACCTTAACAGTGTGAACCAATACTGCTAAAACATATACAAATGCTAGACATATAACTTGCTGCCAAAAAAAAAAAAAATGTTATAAATCATCAGACTGACTTCAGCCAACTTATCTGCAAAGGGTCTGTCTCCCAGAGCTCTTCAGTGCAGGCCTTCCCCAGATATGTCATTTTAGCCTGTGGATTATCTTCAGTTTAGATCAAAGAGGCCTTACAAGTGAAATGTTCACCAGCCCCTTAACTTCCTAGAAAAATGAAAATTGGGAATATTATCCAAAATTAGGACTTATACCAGAAATAATATTTCTTTCACAGGAAAAAATATCTATAGGGCAGGGCAAAAATGTACTTACGGAGGATCTGGTAGTTGTCATATTAATCACTAATCACTCTCTCCTCCACATATGAGCATCTGTCCTCCTTCCTTGAAACCTTCGGCCCCTATCTTACCCCTTAACTTAGAATATATACCCTCATTTTCCCTCACTGGCTTCAGAACCCACATCCATGTAGATTCTCTGTTTGTATGCAGCCTGGAGACTTATGTGAGATTGCACTATGGATCTGGTTTTCTTTGGGCCATGGTATGTTTTAACAAACTGATTTGTGGCATGCAATAAAATTTCAGGAATTTCATATGAAATTCCTAGTAAAGTCAGGATGTGGCATAATGCTGAACCCACACGTTCACAGCAGAGCAACGACTAGAGTGAGCAGCCGCTGGTCCTTGTAGGTATAAGCTGAGTTTTCCTCATCAGCCTGCTTCTTGCATTCACATTCCTTACCCTGCTCCTCATATTTAGGAAGAGTTCCATTTTACTGACCCCAGAGTCCTCCACATAGCAAATGCCACTCCCTGATCCCAGATGGTGCTCAGCTTCCTGGCAGCCTGGAGTAGAATTTAATGCCCACAAAATTGTCACAGTGGTACAGGTATGAGCACCCTCCTCAAGGCTTCCCAGAAACTCTGATCTGCTCCTCCTCTGCTTTTATCTGTGTTTGGGATAGACATTAGCATCATAACTGTTTCTAATCTATGCTAAGTCACTAGCAGCCATTTTGGATTCTGTTCCTCTTTGCACATTCTACATTCCTTATTTTCTGTTCCTTCAGCTTCCAATTCTTCTGAATTGTTACATAGACTTTTCTTATACTACATATATATTTGTGTGTATATTTAAAAAAAAAAAACATGTTTTTATAGACTTCTCCAGTCCATTAAACGTTTTTACTTCATACTAGACTGTCCAATGACAGCTTATTCTTTCATGCACCAAATATTGTTTATGTTATAGTGTTAGGAAATAGCAGTGAACAGACGAGTCCCTATTGCCCCCACCTCTAGTGTAGCTACAATGAATGAAAGACAAACAATTAAGAGGTGAATAAATAAGTTCACATTTTATTAAAGCAATGTGATGTAACACAACTAAAGGATTAATTTCTATTAACTGGCCTTCCCTGGTGGTGCAATGAGTTAAAGTGCTATGAACCTGTCCACAGCACTTCAGCACAAGTTCGATCCCAGCTCGTGAAGCATGACATAAATCACGTGGCAGACCTCACCTCACATGCTCGATGCTTCCCTCAGCGGTGTATCTCAATCAATTTGCTTGTTCTGCTCCCTGTTCTGTCTTTAGTGAATCCTCTCACCCTTGCACCTCTGGCCAGTACCCCAGTTCTTTTATGCGTAAATAAACAAATCTTTTTAAAAAATACTTTATGTTAACTGGATAAGGAAGGTCTCTTTGAGTTATAGACCCGTAAGTCAAAAGGCAAGAAACAGTAAGTCAGAACTGAATGGGAGGGTCTTGTGGGTTGGACTAAGAACCAAAGAAGATGAAAGTAGGAAGGCAGACACCTGGCAGGGCAGGGGAGCAGAAAGACAAGGAGGCGAAGGTCAGTCTAGTTTGAGAAGGTGGAGCCCAGCAGGCACTATTTAAAGAACTTAGTTTCTTCTCAATGCAATGAGAAGCTGTTGGATGGTTTGCGGGGAGCTCATTTAGGAGGCCATTTAGGATGGTATAAGCAACAGTTCTAGTGGGAAATGATGGTGGTTTGGACCAGGGTGGCAATAACTGGATACATAAAGTTATCTTTAGACTTTTCTCAACCATAGTCATTTTCCCCAAGGTCTTCTGGTGCTGTGTATTTGATCCCCAAAAGATATTTTTTCCTAGTTATACAGACATCAGCATATAATTAGTGTTGCAGTCAGGAAGTTATGGAAGACTGGATTTTGAAGAGCCCATGTTTTACTGCACTTGAGGGAATGAATTACTGCATTTTCTGACTATCATATATCATTTCTGAAGCTGTACCATTATATTATGTGCAGCTAAGAAATAAATGTTCCAAATTAAACTGGAACAAAGCATTCTCATGTAGAAATTTTGGTACATATTTTTTCAGAGTCTTTTCAACAATAGACATAAATTTTTTTTAGAATTCTGATTTTACTTCCCCTAATAGAACATTTTCATTAAAAAGCTAAAGCATATTTAATTTGGAGATTTCTTTTTTTTTTTTAAGATTTATTAATTTACACATACAGAACTGGAGTACAAGCCAGAGGTGCAGGGGAGGTGAGAGGATTCACCAGAACCAGCAGATGGACAAAGTACACTGCTGAGGGGAGCAGCCGGTGGGTCAGGAGCGGTTGCCATGTGCATCATCTCAGGTGTGAGGATCGAACTCGCACTGAAGCAGCTGCGGCTAGCTTGCAGTGCTGTGACCTAACACATTACCACCAGGGAGGGCCTTTACTTTGGAAAGTTTTTAAAGGGCAATTAAAATCAGCATATGTGATATTATTAATGCATATAACACCAATGAAGTGGCCATGATAATGCATAAAGTGTAAAACTATTTCCACATTCTGGCTTTGAACGACAATGGTTTAGACACTCGGTGGCAGTCGTGGTGCCGTGTATACAGTTGTACAAGTGTAAGCTGTACGCCTGAAACTTGTAAAGTTTTGCAAACCAAAGTTATCAGAATTTTAAGAAGTACACAATGACAACTCCCAATTCCATCTCAACTGCCCCATAGCTAGCAACAGTTGAAAAACATTGTCAGGCCCTCGCTGGTGGTACAACGGGTTAAAGTGCAACACTGCAAGTTTCAGTGCCAAGTTTGACCCCCAGCCACATCTCCTGGCCCACCTGCTACTCCCCTCGACAGTGTACTTCATTAGTCTGCCTGTTCTGCTCCCCACGCTGTCTCTAGTGAATCCTCTCACCATCCCTGCATCTCTGGCCTGCACTCCAGTTATGTATGCATGGATAAATAAATCTTTTTTTTTTTTTTAAAGAAAGACATTGTCATTTGTGAGGTATTCATGTATTTTAAAGATGGTGAATAGAACTAAAATGTCCTTAGGGCTAGAAGTGAGCCTCTGATTTATTGTGGCTCTACTCCAAAATACATCATTTCTAATATTCAAAAACCTTGCCTATACCACAAATTTCAACAATACACATGCACACACATGCATAAGTACAAAAATAAAGAATTATAAGAATATCCATGTAAACACATATTCATATCATAATTTATATTTAAAAATGTAAGCTAAATTGAAAAATCAATTTTCTTTTCACTTAGTTCAATAGCAAGTTGGTCCCAAATTCAATATTTCACTGCACCATTTCTCTTTTCATATGTCCTTGTTAAAGTTGTGCAGGGTCCTCAACGACTTTCTCCCATACTTTTGCTAACTTCAGTTGGGAAGACAGATAAACTCAGTGTACTGACTTCATGGTTCCTATCTTTCCGGTCACCCCCAAGATATTCCTTTGTTAAACACATGACTAAGACTTTTAACTGGCCCAGAATGAACTCCATTCCCTCCTGACCTCCACCTATAACTCTTGGAAAATGAGACTTTATAATCAAAGAATTACACATTTTCAGGAGGTCCACCCTCTCCATTATTGTAGTACAGATATAGAAAAGAGTGTCTTGTCCATGAACTTGGTTAGATGAGTGTCTGGTCCATAACTCAGTGCAGCAGCAACACCAGAGCTACCAAAGGGGGAATCAACCACAATAAAGTCGCAATAACATTTTAACATTGTAGTATGGATATGGAAACAAACTAAGTATCACAAAACAGATGACTGGATCAAGAAGATGTGGTATATATACACAATGGAATACTACTCAGCAATCATAGAAGATAAACTCATGCCATTTGTAGCAACATGAATGGAGCTGGAAGGGATTATGCTCAGTGAATTAAGACAGAAGAGAAAAGACAAATATCAGGTGATTCACTTATAAAAGGAAGACAGAACAACCAAAAAAAGCAACAAAAAAAGACAAAACTTGTAGGCAAACTATAAATATAAGGCATTTAGCAGTGGAGGGGGAAGGAGAGGGGTAAAAACAGGACAGGGAAGAGCACAAGGGATTATGGTGGCAATTCATGGGTGTTTTGGTGGTGGAAGATTTATGGGGAGTATATCTGAAAGGAAAAATCAAATAATGTATAAAAATGAACAACAATGCAAGAAAATAAAAATGTTTACTCAATAAAAAAAATTTAAATCCATTGTAGCATGGAAATCTAGAAGAAAAGATAATTTGGGATGCTTAGAAGGCTTACTTTCACTTCCTACCTTTGGCGTTAGTTTGCCCAATCAGAAGGAAAGAATTATGACTAAAAACAAACAAACAAAACATTATAGTTTCACTCATATATAGTATATAGAGAAACCAAACAACTGACTCAACCAAATACGATGAAAATAAGCTTTTAGAAGTCAAAATTAGTGATTTCCAGAAGAGGGGGAGGGGATGGGATAAGAAAGTTAAGTAAAAGGGGCCAATTGTATGGTAAGAAAAGAACAAGAATTTTAGTTGTGAACTTCATGTGGTATATAATGTGCTGATTTTCAGTGGTGCACACCTTATATGCATAAATTACATAGTATTATAATGTAATGATTTTTCAATAAAAAGTATTCCAAGATAATAAGAACAATGAAATTATTCTTCTGCTCACTAATGGCAAAACAAGTCTTCTGCTTGTTTGTTATTTATTTGTGATGGGGCTTTCTCTAAAAGAGCTAGACATAATGAGGAGAAAGTTTGCCCTGCTTATAAAAGATAAATTAGTAGAACAAAGGATACCTGTAAGTGGAGAGCAAGAAGTTGTACAAGAGCAGAGTTGGCATATCTGGAACATTGGTTTATCTTGTAGGTTGAATTTTGTGATCACCTCCCCCCACACCCCACAATAACTAAAGTCTAAATCCTCCATACTTATAATTGTGACATTCTCGGGTAAAAGACAGATGTAATCAAGTTGAAATAAAATGTGAATCCTAATATAATGACTGGTGTCCATCTAAGAAGACAAAAATTTGACACAGACATGGGAAAATACCATGTGACCGCAGAGGCAGCTGTAGGACTGATGCATCTATAAACCAAGTAAGATTATGATTGCCAGGGACACCAGAAGCTAGGTGTCAAGATGGAATAATCCCCCAACCCTCAGTAAGAACATAATCCTTCTGACACCTTGATTTTGGCCTCTGGTCTCCAAAGTAGTGAGACAATGCATCTCCACTGTTGGTCAGAATAGAGTTGATGTTTGTTCTTATAGAATTTAGTCTAGGAAAATGTGTAAAAATCATATATTTTTAAAGGAATATATATATATATATATGTATGTATGTATGTATATATATGTATATATATATAAATGGGATCCACAGCATTTTATTTAACTTTTATTACATTGTTTTCAATCCATTTAAATTTAGTATTAGTAATATTTTTTAAACATTTTCTGCTCCTATACCTACCAAAAATTGATTATCTGCCTCTAGTGAAACAATCTAATTGCATTCTTTGGCACTAGGCAGTTTTATTTCAAGCATGTTATGAGATACTAAAGAATACAAAGTACTTCAGGTTTATTTTTAAGAGGATGCATTGAGGTCAAGAAGTAATCCACTTTCTAAATGAAGCCACACTAGTTTAATGACTTATAAATAGGATTTAGCAAGTGTGAAATGGGGCTGAGAGAATAATCTGTGTCTGCACATCTACTGTACAGCCCAACAAGCCTTTACTTGGAAAGGAGGGAGATTGATTTATGGACTTTCCAGTTTCAATGGCTCCCCAAAATAGTAAAGTCTCAGTAAAGAGTGGAAAGAAATTTTAATTGACCCATCATAAGACAGCACACCTGGAGAATATTGAAAGCCTACACTTAAAAAAATACAAAATCAAGATTTTTCTGGAAAATGATGAAATTTCATCTAACAGAAACCAGAATAACAGTAAAAAATTATGACTGTCAATCTTATCTTTAAAAAGATAAAATAGCACACTGTATAACAGGTGTAAAATGCAAAATAGTCTATATGTACATTTTATTAATTTGATGAAGTGCTGCTTATATAATCATACATTGATGCCTGGGGGGCAGGTATATAGAAATAGGTGTAATGTTACAGAAGTTTTGACATTTAGAACTAGCATTAAACACAAATCCTTGCTTGGCTTTCACTATGTGCTTCAGTTCTTATTTAATCAGAAAGGGACTCAAATCCTTTTCACCACTATTGCTTGCAATTGAACATATAAATAATTATGTGATACACCATGTGCAGTGTCTCATTTATGGGATGAAGGAAAGACTTGGTAGACTAAGGAGTATGATAGAAATGAAATGTGAAGAAATTCATACTTATCAAAAGTGTGAATCAAGAATCCTATCCTTAAAACATTTTCAATTTAAACAAAGGCCCACAGACTATTTTCTGATTCTGGCTTTTTAAGTGCAGTCAGTAGAAAGTCATTTCCCTAAAAAAAAAAAAAAAAAAACCTACATGCTGTTTTTAACAGTCACCATGACACAATTGTGATGTCACTCCTACCATCAGCTAAGCCACATCATCCATTATCTGATTACTGTACTTTAAATAAAATTTAACCTTAGTAATTCAGTCAAAATGGTTTAGCACATAGAAACAATGTGAACATAAGTGGAGTGTTCTCATTATGCAATAGCAGGGCTTGCCGGCAACAGTCACTACACACACTTCTAGTAATAACCACAGCAGGCCCGTGTCCCTGGGATGCAAAAGGTTATTCTGTTGTCGTCATTTCCAAAGTGAGTTCCTTAGCTACTTATGATTCTCATAGGGCCACTCAGTAAATCTTTGGTGTTGAAATGGTAACTGATAAGACTGCTGACTCATATTTGTGTTTATTTCAAAGGCAATTATGATGATTTATACTTAGGAAGAAAATATAATAAAGGGAGACTCCCCCAGTTCTCCATCACAAGCATAAATTTTAATTGTTTGTTATTATTTTGATTCAAAATTAATGAAATGACTTACGTATTTTCTCAAAGCTCATTGTGCATATTGAATTCTTAAAAAAGACATATTAAAACATTCTCTGAAGCAGATCTTTATTCTGTCTACACAATTTAATAATGTGATTAGATCAAGTTAATTAAACACTAGCTCAGAAGCACAACCTTTAGTTGTCAATAATAGGGATTCTTTTTTATGTAAACATTAAGCTATTAGGTTTGTTTAAATTCATTTGGATTCAAAATGATTTTTAAAAATGCTTCCCTCTGCTTCAGCTATTTATACTTCTAACAGAGAAATATGTTTTTAAAAATAAGGTTAATTCGGGCCCTCCCTGGTGGTGCAGCGGGTTAAAGCGCTGCACTAAGTAAGAAGCTAAAGTCACTTCCGCATGAGTTCGATCCCCTCCTGCCCTGGAGGTGACCACATGGCGCGGCAGACCTCTCCTGACCCGCCCACTGCTCCCCTCAGCAGTGTACTTCGTCCATCTGCCTGTTCTGCTCCCCACTCTGTC
>NW_004567113.1:8026344-8027253 GCF_000260355.1 Condylura cristata
TAAATTAAAATATATATATAAGGTTAATTCACTGGAAGAGATTATTGAATCAGCGCAATTTCTCAGAAATATTCTACTTACTGTATTAAGTACAAAAAATAAAGATCATTGAAATAATCACAAATCTATATACAATAGAAATGGCAAATTCTATAATAGAGGTGTGTATATTTTCTTAAAGGAGTTTAAAACTTTAGATGCAATAGAAGAGAGAATTGACATAATGGATTGAACATCCCCAAGTCTCCATTTGAAGAATTACATTTGAGATGCCTCCATATATATCCAGCCCAGACCTCTCAGTGTGTCTTCATCACCTTCAGGCTGCTGTAGAAAATACCACAGAAAGGATGGTAATTTGTGCCTCACAGTTGTGGAGTGTAATCAAGGTGCCACAGGCTAGTTTCATTCTGAAACCTTTCTCTGGGCTTTTTGCAGTAACCTTCTTGCTATATCTTCATTTGGTGGGAGAAGAAAGATCTGGTTCTTCCTTCTAGTAAAGATAGTTATCCCAGTTATGGAACTTCTGCATGGACATTATCTAAACCTCTTTACCTCCCAGAGACCCTACCTCTTAATGTCATCACACTGGGGACTTTATTGTATGAATTTTGGTGAGTCACAAATATTCAGTTCCTAACAATTGGTCTAATACCTGGGAATTAGAAATCGATGAAAAAGCAAAAATATTACATTTAATTGAGTACATTAAATTTTGCATTAAAATTAAAGCCATGTTCAGATGTATTTCAAGTACAATAAGATGATAGCTGGGAACTCTGAGACAAAAACAGCAGTATATATATATATATATTAGACTAAGGAGTATGATAGAAATGAAATGTGAAGAAATTCATACTTATCAAAAGTGTGAATCAAGAATCCTATCCTTAAAACATTTTCAATTTA
>NW_004567113.1:8027353-8031741 GCF_000260355.1 Condylura cristata
ATAATATATATTTAAAAGAATGCAAAGACATGCTTGCAAAGTTTACATGGACTCCAGAGGAATAAGTGTGATTTTGAGTAAAAGTGATTTTAAACATTCAACAGTAAAAATGCTTATTGTCCTACATCCTATGGAAAATATAACTGAATATATGAAATGTGTTTTCACTGCATAGAACTCATTTGCTTATAATCACAGCACAAAACAATGAAAAGGATGTATCATTCAGTTCTAAGTTGTTGATTCAACACTTCTAGTTCAAGACGACTGACTTTATCTTTTTTCCTTCAAAAATCACTTTGAAATGACATAAAAGTAAATCCTCAGCAATCTTGTCAAGCCAGGAAATGTGTCATCAACATACCAGCATAGACAGGCATTTCTGATGAGAATGAACTGATGAAAAAATGCAACAGAGCTGAATCATTAAACAAAATTAGGTTCAAAAGTAACAGGGCTCAGAACAAGTACAATATAAGTCTCCTTGCTGGATACCATTCCTGTTCTTCCAAAAGCTGATGCTCAGCAACCAACTTCCACAAGTAGAGACATTTAAAAATAAAGGAACTCTCCTGCACTGCTGGTGGGAATGCAAACTAGTACAACCACTATGGAAAACTGTTTGGAGGTTCCTCAAACTGCTAAACATGGAGCTTCCTTACAACCCAGCAATCCCACTCCTAGGTATCTACCCAAAAGACACAAAAATACTGATTGAAAAAGATACCTGTTTATTGCTGCTTTATTTACAATTGGAAAAACATGGAAGCAGCCCAAATGCCCAAAAGTAGATGACTGGATAAAAAAGATGTGGTACATATATACAATGGAATATTACTCAGCAACCAAAAAAGAGAAACACATGTCTTTTGCAGCAACTTGGATGGAGCTGGAAAAGATCATGCTTAGTGAGATAAGCCAGAAAGAGAAAGAAAAATACCGGATGGTTTCACTCATAGCAGGAGTATAATGGACCAGGTGGAAAATAACAAAAATAATGAACAACCATATATCAGAGACATTTTGTGGGGGTGGAGTGGGGAATGCGATCAAAAACGGGGTGGGAGGAGGGAAATGCACGGGATTATGGTGATGGCACATGGGTGACTTGGTGATGGGAAACCCGCGGGGATTACAATTGAGATGGAAAAAAAAAATGTACAAAATGATGTAAAAATAAACTTTTGTAATAAAAAAAAAATGAGGGAGCCTGGGGAGAGAAAACAGGATAGTGTTCCAGAAGGCCTCGTGCAGCCACAAGGGGCAAAGAGCCTTTGGCCAGAGGAGATTGTAGCAAACATCTACTAAAAGAAAGTCAACTTTGTTGTGTTATTGGATATTCATGCATATGCACACACATGCAACAAGGAACTGAGGTCTCATGTCACTTGAATTTGTATTCAAATGCTAAAACAACATAAAATTTCATTTGAAACCTAAATTATTTTTCCATTGTCAGCAATGATCTAAAATATCAACTGCAGATATGATAAAAAATAAATATTCACCAACAAGAGACAGCTAATAAAATCCATAAACAAAAGGACTAATGCCTCAAGCAACCAAGAAGTATTTGAAAGTAAGCACAACTATTAACTACTGAAAGATCCAAAGAATAACTCATCCGTTAAGAATGAGGTTTCTAAGAGACAGACATTACAAAATAATAAGTGGTATGGATAAAATGAAATATAGCTAAAAAATAACTTTGTTATTTCCCAAGAATGCTATGTAAATACTAAAGAAATAAAACCTAAATGATCAAAAGTATGAGAGAAATGGTAAGAGAGGAGAAAAGGAGTACTGAGCTATGAATTCCAACATTCATCAACACAGTGATTTTATGTAGACACACAGAAAAGAGAAAGAGCAAGAGAGGGAGAGCAAGAACGGGAGGAAAGACAAGAGAGAGGGAGAAGGGCAAAAGAAAGAGGGGGAGGAAAGAAAGAGATAGAGAATGGGGAGAAATAAAAAAAAAAATTACTGACAGTGGAGAGCAGAACAGAAAGATCAATAAAGTACACTGCTGAGGGGAGCAGTGGCCAGGTCAGGAGAGGTCTACCATGCCATGCCATGTGGATCACCTCTGGGGCCGGTGATCAAACTTTCACTGAAGCGGCTGTGGCCAGTTTGCAGTGTTGCGTCCTAACCTGTTGCACCACCAGGGAGGGCCCTCAAAGTCATATTTTAAAGTCCCATCCCTTGTTACCTGGCAACATCACTGTACTTGAAGATGAGGCTCTGAGAATGGGCCCTTAATTCAATATTACTGGAGCCCTTATCAAAGAGGACAAGACCAGGAATTCTTGTGCACAGAGAGCATGTGATATCATGATCAGAAGACAGCCACCTGTAAGCCAAGGATGGATGTCTCAAAAGACATCAACCTTTGGGCTTTAGACTGGCAGCTTCTAGAACTTTTAGATAATTAATTTTGCATTAAAGCCATCCAGTCTATGGTATTTGTTATGGACATTTTAGCAGACTAATACATCTGCCTAGGCTGTCAGTGGGCTTTGCCTATGCAGATATGAGTATAGAAGAATATGGGAGTAATGTGTGGGAGAACTTTAATGAAACAATGAGACAATCTGGTTTGGTCATATGACATTGGGACATATTTTAGAGTTTACTTATTTGTTTTTCTGTGGACAGAGTTATTCTGGCTAAATAAATGACTGTGACATATTATTAATCTCTAAACATTATTTGCAACGTTCTAATTCAGTGCTTTACATAAATTACCTCATTTATTTCTCAAAATAACCTCTTGTAATAGATACAAATTATATCCACATGATAGTCAAGAACACTAATCTTAGATTAGCAAAAGTTGAATTCAAACCCAAGAGTTGAGCTCCAGGACTTAACTTTTGTAATTATTACCCCCTGGAACTCCCAATTTCCAATCAAATTTCTTTCATCTCTTTTGTATAGTGTCTACTGACTTTGGAGCAGTGAGATATCCTAAAAATTAAACCTGTGTGTTAGTAAAACACTTCAGCCATCAGATTTAGTAGACTACAGCAAATTCAGCATAAATTGGCCATGCAAATATTACTAATTTACTTACTGTGGCAGTAATAATAATTCATTTTAAAAGATCCTATATATTGAATTAAGACACACACCAATGCTACTTTTCTTTTATTGACTACTCTGGCAGTCATACTTCATTCAGAGTATTATCTTCCTTGTCTCTTTTGTTATAGAGCTATAATAGTGATTCTTTCCCTAGTTCAACCTTATTAATATGATTTATTAGTCTTGACTGAAATTATTATAAACGGTGATAAGATATAAGATACCAAATTGTAAAAAGTCACAAATAGTGAGAATGATAAAAAAGTATTATATTTAAAAGATATTATTTTAGGGGCTACTTTTCCCTCTTCATTTAACTGTAGTCTAAGTGTGAATTTCCTACCTTCCATTGTTACCTTCATCTAGTTTAACTTGGGAAAGAAAAGTTTCCTGATCCATCTCCCTTCCAACTAGGTGTTCATGCCAGAGACATGTTCTGGTAATGTTTTCTGGCTCTCTAGCATCATTCACTGATGGACCAGCCTTGAACTCCTGGGCTATAACATGATCTGCATGGATTTCAGTGTAGAGGTACATATGAAAAACGACCCATTCTTAATTATTGGAGTCATTATTCCCTGCCATTAGAAACTGATTGTGACTTAGATTTTTCCAACGGGTTTAGAAAATATAGAAAAGAGTAAAAAATAACTAGAATTGTAAAGTGATTTTTTTAGTAGTCTAAGAAATAAGAAACAAAAAATATGTTGGTCTCTACAATAGTCTTCAGAATTTCTATGTTAGTCTCACACCCTATCCTCAGGTCCACAACACTAGAAAGAATATAAGATAACAGCAAGTCTTCAAATCACTGTGAGTAAATTAGTCCCTTGCCCTAAGGCTGGTTTTGTTTTAAAATATGTCTCTATTATAATGGGAAATAAATATTCCCCAAGAGCTTCATTCTTTTGCACATGGCAGTCAATTTTTCCAACACTATTTATTAAAGCATTCCTTGTTTCAGTGTATATTCACTCCTTTGTTATATGTTAGTTATCCATAAATATCTGGTTTTATTTCTGGGTTCTCAATTCTGTCCCATTGGTTTGTGTGACTGATTTTGTTCCAGTACCATGGTGTTTTAGTTATTACAGCTTTATAATGTAGTTTTATTATACAACTCAAAAAGAAAAAAACAAAAAACCAAAAAATCCATTAAAAAAATGAGCAAAAGGCTATCGGCAGCCACTGTGGCATGAGTCTGATACCCAGGCAGGGAGCTATACACTTAGCACAGCAGACCAATCCTGTCTTGCCCTCTGTTCCCTTAGGCAGTGTAATTCAGTAGATTTGCCTGTTCTGCT